>NC_067399.1:36194715-36296643 GCF_016432865.1 Antechinus flavipes | reverse complement strand
AGGATACTTCTGTGACTGGGACCGCCCCATCATTCAGGGGTGGGTGCCTCTTTTCCCATTCCCGCATGGCTTGTGCCCGAATTGAGCATCGATCTTCAGGAGTAAACAATATTGATAATACATGCATTAATTCTCCCCAAGTATATAAACTGGAGCCCAGGAATTGATCTGTTTTGATGCCCCCCACTGAGTCCTCCATAACAGAAACAAATTCTTTTTTAAATGCCCTGTCCTCACTTCTTGATAGTGGTGCATTCCCATATCCAGTGCCCCCTTGAGCCCCACCTAACGGGACTTCCCTGAGGGGGAACATATTGGCATCCCCCGCTGGGAGGGGGACCTATCTACATATATCTCCTGTCTTTCTTGGGAGTGATCCTGCCTCCTCCCTAAAGGGGAGGCTCTGAATATCCTTCAGCCACTGGTGCAATTCCCTGGAAATAGGAGCATACGGTCCTTCTCTTATCTGCTCTCCGGGAGCTTCAGCCAGGAACTGGGCCTCGACGGGCTGTACTTCCCCTGGGGGTGGAATGTAGGGATGGGGCAGAGCTTCTAAAGGGTCCCAATCCTGCTTCTCTTCCTTTACTACTTTCTCTTTAGCCCTTGGCTCTTTTTTTGTTTTCTCTGACTCGGGTTTCTGGGGCTGGTTCAAAAAGATTTTAGCAGACCCATCAAGCCAGAGATGAGCATAGGTGGATTCCTCTGGGTTAAAAGGTCTTTATCATTCACACACAAATTCAATTGTTGACATACCCAATCCTCGGAGGAACCAACTCTATTGTTCCTCCACCAGTATTTGGCTGCTACAAACAAAGCAGCAATATTTAATGATCTTTCTTTTGTCCTTCCCTTTGTATCTGGAAGTTTGGGAGCTAATCACAGAAAACCAGATCTAGGGAAATGGATATAAACATTAATTGACATATTGACATATAATTGGTGATGCATGAATGGAGCCTGGACCTGGGTTCAGGAGGGTCTGAGTTTAAACAAGGCCTCAGACATTTACCAGCTGTGAAGGCCTCACTGTGTCATTTTCTTTGACTGTCTCAGTTTCTTTATCTATAAAATGGATATAATTCCTATATGAATCCCCATGAATCGAGGGGCACATCAGTGGTGTTAGTTAATGGCTCCTAGCTCCCACCGAAATTATAGAGAGAGGACTTCCGGCCAAGATGGCAGAGAGGAGGCACACAGCTGTGTAAACTCCGCATTTTCTCTCAGTATCCATTTCATTACAAGCCTCTGAATTGATGCTTGACTGAAAAAGCCCACAAATAGTTACCAAGAGAAGCCATCCTTGAGACTCATCAGGAAAGGTCTGTTTTTGCGCGAGGCTGGGGACGGTTTTTAGATCGGAAGCAGGCTGAGGGCAGACAGGCAGCGGCAGCGAGAGCACGGAAGGCGGCTCAGAGCCTAGCGGAGAGGGGGTGGGTAGTGATCGCAGCCGTCTCTGCGGGGAGAGCTTCGCTACAGGATTGGATACTTTGCTCCGGCAGCAAGTCAGCAGCCCAGCAGAGAAGCTAAAAACACCGGGGTGAAGAATACAACCCCAAACAGCTGGAGTCTCTCAGGACCTGGCCACCCCTCCCCCACAGTGTCTCAGCGCGCTCGGATCTCAGAGCACAGGCGCAGCACAGTCGGGCTAGTGCCTCACTGCTGTCCCCCACAGTCTGGAGAGGAAGGTTGGTAATACCACCCAGACCCTCCCCCCAAAAAAGCAGACTCCAAATTAGGGGTGATTTCTTTTTCTCTTCTTGCTAGTTTGTCTTTAATTATTAGACAGAATGAGCAAAAAATTGAAGAGGACTTTAACCCTTGATAGCTTCTATACAGATAGAGAGCAGACTCCAAATCCTGAGGAGACTAAAAACAGACAGTCCCCAGGTGAATCCCCAAAGGAGGAGATAGTCTGTTCCTCAGCACAGATGAACCTCATGGAGGAAATTAAAAAGGCTCTCACAAGGGAGCTAGAAGAAAAATGGGAAAAGGAGAGGGAGGCTTGGCAAGAGAGTCTGGAGAAGTCATTTAAAGAGAGAGTGGATAAAGAAATAAAATCCTTGAAAAATAGGATTGGTGAACTTGAAACAGAAAACAGCTCTCTAAAAAACAAAATTGGCGAAATGGAAAAAAATTCCACAGAACAAAAGAACTCAATGGGACAATTAGAAAAAGATTTTAAAAGAGTGAGTGAACATTTCCAAAATATATAGAGAATTGACTCTAATCTATAAGAAATCAAACCATTCTCCAATTGATAAATGGTCAAAGGATATGAACAGACAATTCTCAAATGAAGAAATTGAAACTATTTATAGACATATGAAAATATGCTCCAAGTCATTATTAATCAGAGAAATGCAAATTAAGACAACTCTGAGATACCACTACACACCTGTCAGATTGGCTAGAATGACAGGGAAAGATAATGCGAAATGTTGGAGGGGATGTGGGAAAACAGGGACACTGATACATTGTTGGTGGAGTTGTGAACGAATCCAACCATTCTGGAGAGCAGTTTGGAACTATGCTCAAAAAGTTATCAAATTGTGCATACCCTTTGATCCGGCAGTGTTTCTACTGGGCTTATACCCCAAAGAGATACTAAAGAAGGAAAAGGGACCTGTATGTGCCAAAATGTTTGTGGCAGCCCTGTTTGTAGTGGCTAGAAGCTGGAAAATGAAAGGATGTCCATCAATTGGAGAATGGCTGGGTAAATTGTGGTATATGAATGTTATGGAATATTATTGTTCTGTAAGGAATGACCAGCAGGATGAATACAGAGAGGACTGGCAAGACTTATATGACCTGATGCTGAGTGAAATGAGCAGAACCAGGAGATCATTATATACCTCAACAACGACACTGTTTGAGGATGTATTCTGATGGGAGTGGATCTCTTCGATAAAGAGAGCCTTAATTGATCAAAGATGGACAGAAGCAGCTACACCCAGAGAAAGAACACTGGGAAATGAATATAAACTGCTTGCATTTTTGTTTTTCTTCCCGGTTATTTCTACCTTCTGAATTCAATTCTCTCTGTGCAACAAGAAAACTGTTCGGTTCTGCACACATATATTGTATCTAGGATACAATTTATCTATCTATCTATCTATCTATCTATCTATATATATATATATGTATATATACTATATCTATAGTATCCTATAGATACCTATATCCTGACAATGGGTCAGGAGATGAAATAGCATTTGTGGTAGAGTAAGACAGCTACTTATTTTGGATTATAGAATGCAGGCTGCATTGTGCAATTAATCTGGATAGAAATGAGGAGCTAGATGGTAAAGGCTTTAAATGATAGAGTGGTTTGTATTTATCCTTAAAGGTAAAGAGAAACCATTAATTTCCTCAGTCAGTCTGTCAGTAAACATTGATTAATCACTTTCCATATGTCAGTCACTGTTTAAGAGAGTTCTAAGGTCAGATCTGTGTTCCAGTGAAATGACCAGAGACCCTTAGGGCTTGAACCTGTCTATCATTGGAAACATAGATATTTTCTGAAGTTAGGGTGGGAGAACTGCTGTTAAGTATTGTTCCAAAAAAATGGAGGTCTCTTCTAAATTTCCTCCTAAGGAAGAAGGAATGAGCAAGACTGAAGGAGGAAGCAAGAGTCAGGAAGCAGGAATTAGAACTCCAATGTTCCCATCCCAATAAGAGAATATGAGCAGCTGAAATGAGCAGCTGGGGCTGAGGCTCTTGCAGCCAAGCTGGTTTTCATCAGCTGAACATCCGCTTCCTGGTCCCAGAATCCCATCTCCTAGAACTAGACAGCCTAAAGGCAGATACTGCTGAGCAGAACCAAGAAGCTTCCTTACCTAGAAGTACATTCAAGAAAGATGGTGTTTATGTATGATTTTCCCCTATATTTCCTGGGGTTGACATCTCCCACACAGTACCCACTCTCAGAGAAGGGTGATCTTACCTGACATTCTCTGTACTGTGTGCAGTTCTTCACAAAATTTATTCCATTGACTTTTTGATCAAGTTGCCCACATCAAGAATCCTATTCGGGTCATGTGATGATCCAGTCTCCCCGTCTGTATCCCCAGGACCCAGAGTCCCCATCAGTGTCAATGCCGGTTCCAGTATTAGAATGTGGGAGCAGCAGGAGCTAGGACAGTCTCCCAAACTCCTGAGCAATGAATTGTCTTCTGTGCTTTCTGGGGTCCCAGCCCCACTCAGTGGCAGGGGGTCTGGGACGGATTTCCCTTTCCTCATCAGTACTAGAGAGGCCGAGTTTGCAGGCAATGACTCCTCTTGGTAACACGATGATGTCTCTCTCCCAGAGAGCTGCAGCCCCGGACAAAACCCTCAGGCTGCTCAGCCCCTGAGTTCTGAGGAAGGGCTTCCCCCCAGACTACAGACAAAGGGGAGACTAAATCCTATTCATCCAGTAGGAGTCAAGTGGATCACTTTACTTGTGGGAGAGATGGAAAATAAATCCAAAAGAAGGGGAGTATTTTTGATCTTACGTCCAAATCTTAGATTAAAAACTACCCAGACATGGGATCAATAAAACCAGGTGGTCTGAGTTTGAGTTTTTTCTTTTCTGAGCAAAGATTGAAATGTGATCCTCAGATGGATTTCTCAATCGTGGGGTCAGGCTTGACATTGGAGAAGCCAGGGACGCTGCTCCCTCAGGCCGTGCTGACTGGGAGCAGGGGAGCCTGGAGCTCCCGCACCTGGAGAAGGTGGCCACCAAGCCGGAGGGCCGGCCCAGCCCCCAGTCAGGCTTTTCTCTATAGACTCTGAGGGAATTGTAGGCTCTCTGCAGAGCTGAGATAAAATGTGCAAATCCTGTTTCTGTCAATTGCTTCATGCTCTGATGTTTTATTACTGTTACCCTGGGAGAATACAAAAGAGCGTCTGTGACTGCTATTCCTCTTTCAGTTCTCTTTATCAATTCTCATTGCGAATGAACACTGGGCAAAATTTCGTGTTGAGGATGTCTTTAGTGAAAGGAATCCAAATCGCTGCCTCAGAACTGACTTACTAGGGGCCTTGAGCAGGCTGGCTTTGCTGGAGCAGAGAGGCCCCGGAGCTGGGGAAAGTGGCCTGAGCCCGGGGAGTGCTGAGGGAGCCGCCTTGTGGAGAAGAATCAGGGTCGGGGGAGGATTGTGTGTTTTATCCCAGACACAAAAATAAATCTGGGGGATGTTTGTGCAAGAGGGTGATGGGATCAGAATTAGTGAATATCCCTCTGGGACCTGTGGAAGAGGGAAGGCTGATCTGGTCCCTCAGGAACAAAGTTTTTCTGGTGCTTTTGTTCTTCTTATCAAGAAATAAATGCTGTGGGTTCTGTAATATATTGGAAAGAGGCTGAGATTCTGCACATTCTTCAAGTCCTTCTGATTCTGAAATTTCTTTATTTCCTATGATTAGAGAGGTTCAGTCACGTGATCACAATCACCCAGCTACAAAGCAGCAGAACTGCCCCTTAGCCAGGCCGGCCCCCAAGGCTGACAGTCTTTCTCCAACTCTCCCTGGTGGGCTCAGGCCCGGTTCCCGAAAAGAGGCTCAGGGAGTCTCCCTCCTCCCTCATCTCCCTTTTGGAAGGAGAATACTTGGGGTTTCCCGCTGATTAATGAGGCAAAACCCGGACAAAGAGACTGAGAAGGAATTTATTTTAACTTTTTCAAGGTAGGAACAAGCGGAGGGGCTGAAGAGCAGCGATGGGGTCAGGGTGAGTTCCGCTTTTCTAGGTAACTTGTAGATCATTCAAAAAGTTCCATCCCAACAGAGGAGGGTGAGACCTGGCCCCTTAGTTCCTTCCAAGGCAGTAAGAAAGTGACTGATGTGCAGGTCGGCGTCTGTGATGAAGATCAGGGGATACAAGAAGATGCCCGGTGTCTCCTTCTTTCCCAGCTTCCCCCACACTGATGGATAAGAAGGGCTGGGAATCGGGGGCTCTGAGTCAGGGGAACATTCAGTCTCTCTCTGTGCCCGTTTCCTCTCCCAGCAGAGGCAGACAGAGGCACAGATGGCACAGAAGTACAGAGAGAGGGCACAGGGGTGGGAAACAGCGAGAGCAGCACATGCAATGACACATACATACATGTAACCCATACACACGTGTCCATGTACACACACACATAACTATATGAGGCCCCGTGGAGAGCAGGCAGAGGTGACCTGAGACTCAAGGAACCCGGGTCAGGCCTGATTTCGGCCCAACGATGTCCGAGCTCCTGATCCCCTGTTTGACCCCTGAGTGTGAAGAAAACTTCTCGGGAAAATCAACCTGAGAGAAGGTGCCCCATTGCATGGGCGGGGATTGTCCCTGGGAGCTCCTCTTACCTGATCTCATCGGGAGAAATCAGCATCTTTTTTTACCCCTTTATGACATTGTAATGCTGGAGAAACTGAGGCAGGAGAGAGATTAGAGAGTTTTTAATATTTCATTAATGGGAGAGTATAATTGACTGGACAGGACTCTAGTCTCAGATTTTCCAGTCAGACAGAGATAGAGATATACTGGGACCAAGGAATCCATGTTGGTCCCAGGGCTGGAGGAGACTATCATCTCAAAGAATCCAGCCTCCAGCAATGAATGGGGGAACCCCAACTTCTTAAATACCTTCTAGAAACAAAGGACGGGTAAGAAGCTGTCAGGATGGGGGAGAACCCAGAGACAGGGTGTCTGAATACACAGAAGTAAAGATATCATGGGGTATCTTGGAATATTTTAGAGGGATAGTGTAAATTCTTGAGGACAGAAAAGAGTTGGGAGGTCTACTCTCTTGTTTATCTTGCTAACAATTTATAACCTTAAAACAGATGGTCCTCAGTCTTAATGGGCCAGAGTGGGATTTACAGCTTAGGGGATTGACACAGAACAGTTAAGGAAACTGAGACAAGGGAAACTCATACAGGGAAACTGAGTCAGGACAGTTCAAGAGAACTGTGGCATAACACTATGTCCTCGAGGATGCAAAGAAGGAGCCTGAGCCTGGATTCAGGAAACCCGAGGTCAAATTCTGACTCAGAATCTAAGAGATGTGCGATCCTGACCCTGTCACTTTGGCTCTGACTGCCTCAGTCTCCTCACCTGTGAAATGGGGATAATGCTCCCATCAGTTCTATCCCTAATGGCACCTACCTCCCAGTACAATTACAATGATCCAATGAGACCTTGGAGCCGTTCAGTCCCTGATAGTGACATCCCCCTTCCCTCCTCCCCCTTCTCACCAGCTTTATTATCTATGACAATCTCCCTTAGAATGAGAGCCCCTGAGGGGGTTGATGGCTTCTGCTTCTCGTTTGTATCCCCAGGACAAGCATTCTGCTTCACACTTACCTTAGTCATCATTTCTCACGGATCCACTTGCTTTGGATTGACTGAGAGAGGAGAGACTGGGGCCTGGAGGATCAGACAGGGGCTCTCCCAGCCCCAGGAGAGGAGAGATTATCGGCCGGCAGGGAGCATTTCCTTGTCTCTGAGCCGGGAATCCCCTCCTCCGAAGCCCCGGATGTGGCCAGAGATTCACCCAGGTCCCGGTTTCCAGAAAGAGTCACAGGCAGGGAAGGGGATGGATTCTAGTGAGGGTCCTCACTCCCCGGGCGCGTCTGGAAAAGGGGGAAAAGGGGGACAGGAGGAGACATCGTCTTGTTCCACAATGTGCAGGATCACAGGGATGTCACCTAGTGACGGAGAAAACCCCCTCCCCTGGGAATGAGGCTCCCAGGGTCCCAGGCCAGGATGTGTCCAGTCTGAGCCAGACCCCCTCCCTGCCCCCGGGAGTTCTCCCCTTCTCCAGCAGAGGGCGGCAGTGGGGCAGGCCCAGGAGCAGCATCAGGGAGGCACCTCCCAGGTCTCCAGGCTGGGAGCTCGGGCCCTCTCTGCCTCCTCCCCAGGGCTGGGAGCTCCCTCAGGGTTAAGAGGAATCTAGTCCTGGGGGAGAGAGAGAAACTGCCTTCATTTGTCCAGAACCGGCTGCACCATCATCCTGAGGCACTAGACATGACCTTGCCCTTGGTCCTGAGTCTCCCCCTGGGGACAGAGCAGAGGGGGCCCCTCCCCCAGAGCCAGGCTCAGCCAGGGGGACTCCCTGGGGCTCCCGGGGTCCCTGAGGGGAGGCTCCTCCCACACCTGGGGCTCTTTTGCATCTGGAGCCCAAGGGAGCCGCAGGGAGCCCTGCCCAGGACATAAAAGCTTCCTCCCTCCTTCCTGCCCCTCAGGGCTCTGGCTGCTCTCTGCTCAGTCTCTGAAGGCCAGGATGAGCTCCCCATGGCAGCTGCTCTGGCTCCTGGTGCTCTGGGCTCAGGGTAAGGCCCAGGAGGGCAGGGAAGGGGTGGGAAGGTCCCAGGTTTTCAGGGATGTAAAAGCGACGGCTCCTTGGTACAATGGGGGCACAGGCTGGGGCACAAGACGGGCAGATGGGGGCTGGCAAACGTGACCAAAGCCCTGATTGTAAACCTTGTGCGGTCTGTGGAAAAGGTGGTTTCTGTCTCATGTTGGCGCCCAATACAACCACTTGTCGGTCATTTGGGATTTCTAGGGTCTCCACAAACTTTTCTCATTCGTGTTCTTTTACTCGGACATTCCCAGTTCTGTCTTCCTCTAATTCTGTTGCTTCCCCAGATTCCCAGGGAGCCATTGTGCTGACTCAGTCTCCAGCTTCCTTGTCCGCATCTCCAGGAGAGACAGTCACCATCAGCTGCAAGGCCAGTCAGAGTGTTACTACTTCTGGGATTAACTTCTTGAACTGGTACCAGCAGAAACCTGGACAGGCCCCCAGGCTCCTCATCTATGGTGCTAACAACCTGGCATCCGGGGTCCCTGCCCGGTTCAGTGGCCGTGGGTCTGGGACAGATTTCACTCTCACCATCAGCAGCCTGGAGCCTGAGGATGCTGCACATTATTACTGTCAGCAGTCAAGGTATACTCCTCTCCCACAGTGCTTCAGGCCCGAACAAAAACCTCCCCAGTGCGTCCAGGGGACTCAGCTCAGAGCAGCAGGTGCCTCCTCGGGGTCCCCAGGGCAGAGCAGCCCCTGCTCTCTGGGCAGGCTCACACCTCCCAGGGCTTCCCCTTTCTGGTCCCCCGGGTCCCCTCCTTTCTAACTTGTGATCACAAGCCCTGTCTGCACAGCCAAGGCCGAGGGGAGGCAGCACAGCCCCTGGGAAACCGAGAGAAAGTCCCTAAGGGAAATGCTGACATTTCAGGTCCCTTAGTATCTTTGAAGTTTCCTTTGTGGGGAGCCCAGGGTCCTGTTGAGGAGCTTTGCTCTAGATCTCTGTAGCAATGACAGAAACTTGTTGTTGTTCTTCACTAAGTCTGAGTCTCTGTGACCCCACTGGAGGTTTTCTAGCAGGATACCAGAGGGTTTTGCCTTTTCTTCCTCCAGCTCACTCACAAATAAGGAAACTGATGGAAACAGGATTCAGTGACTTGTTCAGGGCCTCATGGCTACTAAGTGTCTAGGGTTAGAGTTGAAGTTAGGAACACAATTCTTGGGGATTCCAGGCCCAGCGCTGCATCCTCTCACTGTCCCTGGGACTGCCATGATACAGACCAGTCACCCCTAGTAGGAGCCTCATTATTTTCTGAATCTCCAGGACCAGGCCCTCACTGGCTCTCAGGCTCGTGGGTGTGAGTGGAGTGTATTTCCCATCAGGCCTTGGGCGAATTCCCAGGAGAGTAGGGGGCAGGCCCGGGACCCTCACTGCTGTCCCTGCTGGGGTCCCTGCCTGGATTCTCTGCCCCAAGGGATCTCCTGGTGGTATGAAAGCCCAAGGCCCCGTCCTTTGCCTTCAGGACCAAGGGCCCCCACATGGCTTCACTGCCACCCAGAGACTTTCTGGTCAGCCTTTGTCACTGGAAAGAAGAGGGGATCGGCTCAGCTCTGAGATGTAACCTCTCCTCAGAACGTTCCCAGACTCTTTCCTGTAACCTCATGCTCCCAGTCCCAGGAGTGGGATTACAGGAAGTATAAATAAGCACTAAATCCAGTTCCTTTCAATGAATGTTCTAATATGTCAGAACTTTCTTACATGAAACAAAAGTGCTAGAATAAGCGCAGTAATGTCCGTACAAAGGCAATTTTAGTTTTTAGGGAAACTGGGACACGGACAGTCAGGGAAGCAGCTCTCCTCTAAAAGCAGATGCTGGAGCTCAGATTTAGAGAATGCTGGGGATTCATACAGCCATTTGTGTTGTACATTTCAGGAATGGGCCCAAACCGGGTAAAGGTCCGGAGTCAGGAGATGAAATGGCATCTGTGGTAGAGAGTAAGACAGCTACTTATTTTGGATTATAGAATACAGGCTGCATTGTGCAATTAATCTGGATAGAAATGAGGAGCTAGATGGTAAAGGCTTTAAATGATAGAGTGGTTTGTATTTATCCTTAAAGGTAAAGAGAAACCATTAATTTCACCAGTCAGTCTGTCAGTAAACATTGATTAATCACTTTCCTTGTGTCAGTCACTGTTTAAGAGAGTTCTAAGGTCAGATCTGTGTTCCAGTGAAATGACCAGAGACCCTTAGGGCTTGAACCTGTCTACCATTGGAAACATAGATATTTTCTGAAGTTAGGGTGGGAGAACTACTGGTAAGTATTGTTCCAAAAAAATGGAGGTCTCTTCTAAATTGCCTCCTAAGGAAGAAGGAATGAGCAAGACTGAAGGAGGAAGCAAGAGTCAGGAAGCAGGAATTAGAACTCCAATGTTCCCATCCCAATAAGAGGCTGAAAGGAGCATCGGGGGCTGAGGCTCTTGCAGCCAAGCTGGTTTTCATCAGCTGAACATCAGCTTCCTGGTCCCAGAATCCCATCTCCTAGAACTAGACAGCCTAAAGGCAGATACTGCTGAGCAGAACCAAGAAGCTTCCTTACCTAGAAGTACATTCAAGAAAGATGGTGTTTATGTATGATTTTCCCCTATATTTACTGGGGTTGACACCTCCCACACAGTACCCACTCTCAGGGAAGGGTGATCTTGCCTGACATTCTCTGTACTGTGTGCAGTTCTTCACAAATTTTATTTCCCTGACTTTTTGGTCATGTTTCCCACATCGAGAATCCTGTGCAGGGCATGGGATGATGCAGTCTCCCTGTCTGCATCCCCAGGACAAAGCGTCCCCACCAGTGTCAGTGTCAGGTCCAATATTGACAAGTGGAGAACCTGGTACCAGTAGGAACCAGCACAGCTGTTGTGTCCTGCTTTCTAGAGCCCCCACAAGGGTGTGATTAAAATATACCTTCCTAGAGGAGACTTGATGAGGGAGACCCCGAGGATGGTGGGGAAATGGAGTCCGTTTATTTCAAGGACTTTCCTGTTTTTATAATGTAACAAAAGCAACTCTGAGCCCGTGGGACCAGATAAACGACTTGCTGTGTAGTTTGCCCCCTGGGGTCTCTCTGCTTCAATCTCCACAATCTTCTCACCGCCCCAACTCCTCAAGAAGGCTGAGATCCCTTAGGGGAGGTGGGAGCCGAACCACACATTGTCAGCAGGTTCCCTCTTAATTGTTTTCTCTGAAAAAAATCAGATCAAATGATGCTGAATCATTATCCTTTTCAATGGAATTACTGCCTCCTTCATTTGTTCATCAAGACACTATTTCAGCCTCTCTCTGCAAAGAGAGGCTTTTTTTTTTTTTTTTTTTTGGAGAGGGCAAGATAGCAATCTTTCTGGTAGAAGGCGGGCCCACATATGAAAAGATGCTCCAAATCATTATTAATCAGAGAAATGCAAATTAAGACAACTCTGAGATACCACTACACACTTGTCAGATTGGCTGGAATGACAGGGAAAGATAATGCGGAATGTTGGAGGGGATGCAGGAAAACTGGGACACTGATAGATTGTTGGTGGAGTTGTGAACACATCCAGCCATTCTGGAGAGCAGTTTGGAACTATGCTCAAAAAGTTATCAAACTGTGCATACCCTTTGATCCAGCAGTGTTTCTACTGGGCTTATACCCCAAAGAGATACTAAAGAAGGGAAAGGGACCTGTATGTGCCAAAATGTTTGTGGCAGCCCTGTTTGTAGTGGCTAGAAGCTGGAAAATGAATGGATGCCCCTCAATTGGAGAATAGCTGGGTAAATTGTGGTATATGAATGTTATGGAATTTTATTATTCAGTAAGAAATGACCAGCAGGATGAATACAGAGAGGACTGGAGAGACCTACATGAACTGATGCTAAGTGAAACGAGCAGAACCAGGAGATCATTATATACCTCAACAATGATTACTGTTTGAGGATGTATTCTGATGGAAGTTGATCTCTTCGATAAAGAGAGCTAATTCCATTTCAATTGATCAAGAATGGATAGAAGTAGCTACACCCAAAGAAAGAACACTGGGAAATGAATATAAACTGCTTGCATTTTTGTTTTTCTTCCCGGATTATTTATACCTTCTGAATCCAATTCTCCCTGTGCAACAAGAGAACTGTTCGGTTCTGCACACATATATTGTATCTAGGATATACTGTGACATATTTAACATGTATAGGACTGCTTGCCATCTAGGGGAGGAGTGAAGGAAGCGAGGGAGAGGAAAAATCGGAACAGAAGTGAGTGCAAGGGATAATGCTGTAAAAAATCACGCTGGCATGGGTTCTGTCAATAAAAAGTTATTTAAAAAAAAAGGAAGGGAAAATATTAATGGCATTAGTGCAAATAGAGCCTGGTTGAGAATTTCATATCTAGTAGCAGGGAGATTGTACATGTGCTTTCACTTTATTATTTGATGGCCTAATTTCTATTGAATGATAAAATTATCTTTGTTTTTCAAATACAAATTGTGATTTTTGAAAGTTTTATTGTACTATCTTGTATTAATTTGCGTAATAAAATTTGATGGACTAAAAAAAAAAGGCAGGCCCATAAAATTTATGGGAACTTCATGGTATTACATATCATTATTTACCCCGGAAAGGAGCATATTCCCTAGATATTTGTCCTTTGATATGGAGCCCAAAGTCATCCCCTCCCTCTCATCTACTTGTGATTCTGGTGAAAGGGAAATCTCCTTTTTTATTTATCTTATTTTATTTTATTTTTTTTTTATCTTTTTAAATTTTTATTTTATTTAGAGAGAACATTACAAATAGGTACAGTTGCTTAAATTTCTAGGGTTATCAACCCCAAGTCTGGGCTCACACGTGAGCGGCTGTGGGTCTGGGACAGATTTTCCTCTCCCTACCAGTGTGATGGCCGCGTTAGCCCCCTGGACACCTCAGAATCAGCCCGAGTCAGGATAAGCAAAAGTCCTTAGTCTTTATTCTTGCTCTTTAGAGGTAGGATTGAATTAGAGGGAAGCAGAATCTCCGCAATCTCCTCCTCCCTTGTCTGTGACTCTGGCTAGTCTTACTCCACCCCCTGGTCCCTCCTACAAGCCTCTGTATACATCAGTCATCGAGCCAGCACAGGATAGTGGGAGGGGCCATTTTCCAAGCACATGATAATAGAGTATTGTCCAATCCGTTGTTAGCCTCAAGTGCTCGGCTGTCCTGACCTCAGTGCATCGACTCAAGAGGTTCAGCCCTCTCCCTACCAGCAGCCTAAAGGCAGAGGATGCCGCAGATGCTTATTGTCTGTAGGGTGATAGAAGGGTCCCACTGGGTTCCAGTTCTCCAAACCAAACCTTCCCAGGGCAGTTCCGTTGCTTCAGCTTGGGGGGAACAGCCGCTTTCTCAGAGGCAGCAGGACAGAGAAATCCTTGCTGTTTGCTCACAGAGGCCTTAGCTGGGCGCAGCCCGCTACAGCTCCAGCCGTACTTCCTTATGGAAGCCCATCCAGCCTGACATTTGTAGCTTCACAAGCTTCTGTCCTTAGCTAGTACTTGGACATGTGATCTGGGGCATTTAGGGAGAAAACATCGAGTCGAGGAACCGTTTCTGATCCGCTAGAAGTGATTCACTCTACAAGGGAAGTCCTGCATTTGTGCCTTCTCCTTCCAAGGGCAGCGATATAGGAAAACCCTTTTTCCAGTTTTAGAGGAAACAAGGTCAGATTAAAAAAAAAAAGCTTGGGCTCGTCCTACACTCTCCAGAGGTATTTTCCTTGTCTTCTGGAGAATTCTAAAGATGAAGCGGCCGTCATGCATGTCCTGGTGTGTGTTTAATTAGTGCTCGGACTAGGAAATAAACCACTCTGGAGGATCCAACCTTTTAGTGTGTGTGTGTGTGTGTGTGTGTGTGTGTGTGTGTGTCTATGTGTATGTGTGTATGTGTGAGTGTGTGTGTGTGTGTGTGTCTATGTGTATGTGTGTGTGTGTGAGTGTGAGTGTCTATGTGTATGTGTGTGTGTGTGTGTGAGTGTCTATGTGTATGTGTGTGTGTGAGTGTCTATGTGTATGTGTGTGTGTGTGAGTGTGTGTGTCTATGTGTATGTGTGTGTGTGTGAGTGTGTGTGTGTGTGTGAGTGTGTGTGTCTATGTGTATGTGTGTGTGTGTGAGTGTGTGTGTCTATGTGTATGTGTGTGTGTGAGTGTGAGTGTCTATGTGTATGTGTGTGTGTCTATGTGTATGTGTGTGTGTGAGTGTGTGTGTCTATGTGTATGTGTGTGTGTGAGTGTGTGTGTGTGTCTATGTGTATGTGTGTGTGTGTGAGTGTGAGTGTCTATGTGTATGTGTGTGTGTGAGTGTGAGTGTCGATGTGTATGTGTGTGTGTGTGAGTGTGTGTATGTGTGTGTGTGAGTGTGTGTGTGTGTGAGTGTGTGTGTGTGTGTGTGTGTGTGTGAGTGTCTATGTGTATGTGTGTGTGTGAGTGTGAGTGTCGATGTGTATGTGTGTGTGTGTGTGTGAGTGTCTATGTGTATGTGTGTGTGTGTGAGTGTCTATGTGTATGTGTGTGTGTGTGTGAGTGTCTATGTGTATGTGTGTGTGTGAGTGTGAGTGTCTATGTGTATGTGTGTGTGTCTATGTGTTTGTGTGTGTGAGTGTGTGTGTGTGTGTGAGTGTGTGTGTGTGTGTGAGTGTCTATGTGTTTGTGTGTTTGTGTGTGTGAGTGTGTGTGAGTGTGTGTGTGTGTGAGTGTCTATGTGTATGTGTGTGTGAGTGTCTATGTGTATGTGTGTGTGTGTGAGTGTGTGTGTGTGTGAGTGTCTATGTGTATGTGTGTGTGTGTGAGTGTCTATGTGTATGTGTGTGTGTGTGAGTGTCTATGTGTATGTGTGTGTGTGTGTGAGTGTCTATGTGTATGTGTGTGTGTGAGTGTGAGTGTCGATGTGTATGTGTGTGTGTGAGTGTCTATGTGTATGTGTGTGTGAGTGTCTATGTGTATGTGTGTGTGTGTGAGTGTGTGTGTGTGTGAGTGTCTATGTGTATGTGTGTGTGTGTGAGTGTCTATGTGTATGTGTGTGTGTGAGTGTCTATGTGTATGTGTGTGTGTGTGTGAGTGTCTATGTGTATGTGTGTGTGTGTGAGTGTGAGTGTCGATGTGTATGTGTGTGTGTGAGTGTGTGTGAGTGTCTATGTGTGTGTGTGTGAGTGTGAGTGTCGATGTGTATGTGTGTGTGTGAGTGTGAGTGTCGATGTGTATGTGTGTGTGTGAGTGTGTGTGTGTGTGTCTATGTGTATGTGTGTGTGTGAGTGTGAGTGTCTATGTGTATGTGTGTGTGTGAGTGTGAGTGTCGATGTGTATGTGTGTGTGTGTGTGAGTGTCTATGTGTATGTGTGTGTGTGTGTGTGTGAGTGTCTATGTGTATGTGTGTGTGTGTGAGTGTCTATGTGTATGTGTGTGTGTGTGTGAGTGTCTATGTGTATGTGTGTGTGTGTGAGTGTCTATGTGTATGTGTGTGTGTGTGAGTGTGAGTGTCTATGTGTATGTGTGTGTGTGTGTGAGTGTGAGTGTCTATGTGTATGTGTGTGTGTGTGTGTGAGTGTCTATGTGTATGTGTGTGTGTGTGTGTGAGTGTCTATGTGTATGTGTGTGTGTGTGAGTGTCTATGTGTATGTGTGTGTGTGAGTGTCTATGTGTATGTGTGTGTGTGTGAGTGTGAGTGTCTATGTGTATGTGTGTGTGTGAGTGTGAGTGTCGATGTGTATGTGTGTGTGTGAGTGTGAGTGTCGATGTGTATGTGTGTGTGTGAGTGTGTGTGTGTGTCTATGTGTATGTGTGTGTGTGAGTGTGAGTGTCTATGTGTATGTGTGTGTGTGAGTGTGAGTGTCGATGTGTATGTGTGTGTGTGTGTGAGTGTCTATGTGTATGTGTGTGTGTGTGAGTGTGAGTGTCTATGTGTATGTGTGTGTGTGAGTGTGAGTGTCGATGTGTATGTGTGTGTGTGAGTGTGAGTGTCGATGTGTATGTGTGTGTGTGAGTGTGTGTGTGTGAGTGTCTATGTGTATGTGTGTGTGTGTGAGTGTGAGTGTCTATGTGTATGTGTGTGTGTGAGTGTGAGTGTCGATGTGTATGTGTGTGTGTGAGTGTGAGTGTCGATGTGTATGTGTGTGTGTGTGTGTGAGTGTCTATGTGTATGTGTGTGTGTGTGAGTGTCTATGTGTATGTGTGTGTGTGAGTGTCTATGTGTATGTGTGTGTGTGAGTGTGAGTGTCTATGTGTATGTGTGTGTGTGTCTATGTGTTTGTGTGTTTGTGTGTGTGAGTGTGTGTGAGTGTGTGTGTGTGTGTGAGTGTCTATGTGTTTGTGTGTTTGTGTGTGTGAGTGTGTGTGAGTGTGTGTGTGTGTGTGAGTGTCTATGTGTATGTGTGTGTGTGTGTCTATGTGTATGTGTGTGTGTGTGAGTGTGTGTGTGTGTGAGTGTCTATGTGTATGTGTGTGTGTGTGAGTGTCTATGTGTATGTGTGTGTGTGTGAGTGTCTATGTGTATGTGTGTGTGTGTGTGAGTGTCTATGTGTATGTGTGTGTGTGAGTGTGACTGTCGATGTGTATGTGTGTGTGTGAGTGTGTGTGTGTGTCTATGTGTATGTGTGTGTGTGTGAGTGTCGATGTGTATGTGTGTGTGTGAGTGTGAGTGTCGATGTGTATGTGTGTGTGTGTGTGTGTGAGTGTGTGTGTGTGTGTGTGTGTGTGTGTGAGTGTGAGTGTCTATGTGTATGTGTGTGTGTGAGTGTGAGTGTCGATGTGTATGTGTGTGTGTGTGTGAGTGTCTATGTGTATGTGTGTGTGTGTGTGTGTGAGTGTCTATGTGTATGTGTGTGTGTGTGTGTGTGAGTGTCTATGTGTATGTGTGTGTGTGTGAGTGTCTATGTGTATGTGTGTGTGTGTGTGAGTGTCTATGTGTATGTGTGTGTGTGTGAGTGTCTATGTGTATGTGTGTGTGTGTGAGTGTGAGTGTCTATGTGTATGTGTGTGTGTGTGTGAGTGTGAGTGTCTATGTGTATGTGTGTGTGTGTGTGTGAGTGTCTATGTGTATGTGTGTGTGTGTGTGTGAGTGTCTATGTGTATGTGTGTGTGTGTGAGTGTCTATGTGTATGTGTGTGTGTGAGTGTCTATGTGTATGTGTGTGTGTGTGAGTGTGAGTGTCTATGTGTATGTGTGTGTGTGAGTGTGAGTGTCGATGTGTATGTGTGTGTGTGTGTGAGTGTCGATGTGTATGTGTGTGTGTGAGTGTGTGTGTGTGTCTATGTGTATGTGTGTGTGTGAGTGTGAGTGTCTATGTGTATGTGTGTGTGTGAGTGTGAGTGTCGATGTGTATGTGTGTGTGTGTGTGAGTGTCGATGTGTATGTGTGTGTGTGAGTGTGAGTGTCGATGTGTATGTGTGTGTGTGTGTGTGAGTGTCTATGTGTATGTGTGTGTGTGTGAGTGTCTATGTGTATGTGTGTGTGTGTGTGAGTGTCTATGTGTATGTGTGTGTGTGAGTGTGACTGTCGATGTGTATGTGTGTGTGTGTGAGTGTCTATGTGTATGTGTGTGTGTGAGTGTCTATGTGTATGTGTGTGTGTGTGTGTGAGTGTCTATGTGTATGTGTGTGTGTGTGAGTGTGTGTGTGTGTGAGTGTCTATGTGTATGTGTGTGTGTGTGAGTGTCGATGTGTATGTGTGTGTGTGAGTGTGAGTGTCGATGTGTATGTGTGTGTGTGAGTGTGTGTGTGTGTGTCTATGTGTATGTGTGTGTGTGAGTGTGAGTGTCTATGTGTATGTGTGTGTGTGAGTGTGAGTGTCGATGTGTATGTGTGTGTGTGTGTGTGAGTGTCTATGTGTATGTGTGTGTGTGTGAGTGTCTATGTGTATGTGTGTGTGTGTGAGTGTGTGTGTCTATGTGTATGTGTATGTGTGTGAGTGTGTGTGTGTGTGTGAGTGTGTGTGTCTATGTGTATGTGTGTGTGTGTGAGTGTGTGTGTCTATGTGTATGTGTGTGTGTCTATGTGTATGTGTGTGTGTGAGTGTGTGTGTCTATGTGTATGTGTGTGTGTGAGTGTGTGTGTGTGTCTATGTGTATGTGTATGTGTGTGAGTGTGAGTGTCTATGTGTATGTGTGTGTGTGAGTGTGAGTGTCGATGTGTATGTGTGTGTGTGTGTGTGAGTGTCTATGTGTATGTGTGTGTGTGTGAGTGTCTATGTGTATGTGTGTGTGTGAGTGTGAGTGTCTATGTGTATGTGTGTGTGTCTATGTGTTTGTGTGTTTGTGTGTGTGTGTGTGAGTGTCGATGTGTATGTGTGTGTGTGTGTGTCTATGTGTATGTGTGTGTGTGTGAGTGTGTGTGTCTATGTGTATGTGTGTGTGTGAGTGTGAGTGTCTATGTGTATGTGTGTGTGTCTATGTGTATGTGTGTGTGTGAGTGTGTGTGTCTATGTGTATGTGTGTGTGTGAGTGTGTGTGTGTGTCTATGTGTATGTGTATGTGTGTGAGTGTGAGTGTCTATGTGTATGTGTGTGTGTGAGTGTGAGTGTCGATGTGTATGTGTGTGTGTGTGTGTGAGTGTCTATGTGTATGTGTGTGTGTGTGAGTGTCTATGTGTATGTGTGTGTGTGAGTGTGTGTGTGTGTGAGTGTCTATGTGTATGTGTGTGTGTGAGTGTCTATGTGTATGTGTGTGTGTGTGTGTGAGTGTCTATGTGTATGTGTGTGTGTGAGTGTGAGTGTCGATGTGTATGTGTGTGTGTGTGTGTGAGTGTCTATGTGTATGTGTGTGTGTGAGTGTCTATGTGTATGTGTGTGTGTGAGTGTGAGTGTCTATGTGTATGTGTGTGTGTCTATGTGTTTGTGTGTTTGTGTGTGTGAGTGTGTGTGAGTGTGTGTGTGTGTGTGAGTGTCTATGTGTATGTGTGTGTGAGTGTCTATGTGTATGTGTGTGTGTGTGAGTGTGTGTGTGTGTGAGTGTCTATGTGTATGTGTGTGTGTGTGAGTGTCTATGTGTATGTGTGTGTGTGAGTGTGAGTGTCGATGTGTATGTGTGTGTGTGTGTGAGTGTGTGTGAGTGTCTATGTGTATGTGTGTGAGTGTGAGTGTCTATGTGTATGTGTGTGTGTGTGTGTGAGTGTCTATGTGTATGTGTGTGTGTGAGTGTGAGTGTCGATGTGTATGTGTGTGTGTGTGTGAGTGTCTATGTGTATGTGTGTGTGTGAGTGTGAGTGTCGATGTGTATGTGTGTGTGTGTGTGTGAGTGTCTATGTGTATGTGTGTGTGTGAGTGTGAGTGTCGATGTGTATGTGTGTGTGTGTGTGTGAGTGTCTATGTGTATGTGTGTGTGTGAGTGTCTATGTGTATGTGTGTGTGTGAGTGTGAGTGTCTATGTGTATGTGTGTGTGTCTATGTGTTTGTGTGTTTGTGTGTGTGAGTGTGTGTGAGTGTGTGTGTGTGTGTGAGTGTCTATGTGTATGTGTGTGTGAGTGTCTATGTGTATGTGTGTGTGTGTGAGTGTGTGTGTGTGTGAGTGTCTATGTGTATGTGTGTGTGTGTGAGTGTCTATGTGTATGTGTGTGTGTGTGAGTGTCTATGTGTATGTGTGTGTGTGTGTGAGTGTCTATGTGTATGTGTGTGTGTGAGTGTGAGTGTCGATGTGTATGTGTGTGTGTGTGTGTGAGTGTCTATGTGTATGTGTGTGTGTGTGAGTGTCTATGTGTATGTGTGTGTGTGTGAGTGTCTATGTGTATGTGTGTGTGTGAGTGTCTATGTGTATGTGTGTGTGTGAGTGTGAGTGTCTATGTGTATGTGTGTGTGTCTATGTGTTTGTGTGTTTGTGTGTGTGAGTGTGTGTGTGTGTGAGTGTCTATGTGTATGTGTGTGTGTGAGTGTGTGTGAGTGTGTGTGAGTGTCTATGTGTATGTGTGTGTGTGTGAGTGTCTATGTGTATGTGTGTGTGAGTGTGTGTGAGTGTGAGTGTCGATGTGTATGTGTGTGTGTCTATGTGTATGTGTGTGTGTCTATGTGTTTGTGTGTTTGTGTGTGTGAGTGTGTGTGTGTGTGAGTGTGAGTGTCTATGTGTATGTGTGTGTGAGTGTGAGTGTCTATGTGTATGTGTGTGTGAGTGTCTATGTGTATGTGTGTGTGTCTATGTGTATGTGTGTGTGTCTATGTGTATGTGTGTGTGTCTATGTGTTTGTGTGTGTGAGTGTGTGTGAGTGTGAGTGTCGATGTGTATGTGTGTGTGTCTATGTGTTTGTGTGTGTGAGTGTGTGTGTGTGTGAGTGTGAGTGTCGATGTGTATGTGTGTGTGAGTGTGAGTGTCTATGTGTATGTGTGTGTGAGTGTCTATGTGTATGTGTGTGTGAGTGTGAGTGTCTATGTGTATGTGTGTGTGAGTGTGAGTGTCGATGTGTATGTGTGTGTGTGAGTGTCTATGTGTATGTGTGTGTGTGAGTGTGTGTGAGTGTGAGTGTCTATGTGTATGTGTGTGTGTGAGTGTCTATGTGTATGTGTGTGTGTGAGTGTCTATGTGTATGTGTGTGTGTGAGTGTCTATGTGTATGTGTGTGTGTGAGTGTCTATGTGTATGTGTGTGTGTGAGTGTCTATGTGTATGTGTGTGTGTGTGTGAGTGTCTATGTGTATGTGTGTGTGTGTGTGTGAGTGTCTATGTGTATGTGTGTGTGTGTGAGTGTCTATGTGTATGTGTGTGTGTGTGAGTGTGTGTGTGTGAGTGTCTATGTGTATGTGTGTGTGTGAGTGTCTATGTGTATGTGTGTGTGTGTGTGAGTGTCTATGTGTATGTGTGTGTGTGAGTGTGTGTGTGTGTGAGTGTCTATGTGTATGTGTGTGTGTGAGTGTCTATGTGTATGTGTGTGTGTGAGTGTCTATGTGTATGTGTGTGTGTGAGTGTCTATGTGTATGTGTGTGTGTGAGTGTCTATGTGTATGTGTGTGTGTGAGTGTCTATGTGTATGTGTGTGTGTGAGTGTCTATGTGTATGTGTGTGTGTGTGAGTGTGTGTGTGTGTGAGTGTCTATGTGTATGTGTGTGTGTGAGTGTCTATGTGTATGTGTGTGTGTGAGTGTCTATGTGTATGTGTGTGTGTGAGTGTCTATGTGTATGTGTGTGTGTGTGAGTGTCTATGTGTATGTGTGTGTGTGAGTGTCTATGTGTATGTGTGTGTGTGAGTGTCTATGTGTATGTGTGTGTGTGAGTGTCTATGTGTATGTGTGTGTGTGAGTGTCTATGTGTATGTGTGTGTGTGAGTGTCTATGTGTATGTGTGTGTGTGAGTGTCTATGTGTATGTGTGTGTGTGTGTGTGAGTGTCTATGTGTATGTGTGTGTGTGAGTGTCTATGTGTATGTGTGTGTGTGAGTGTCTATGTGTATGTGTGTGTGTGTGTGTGTGTGAGTGTCTATGTGTATGTGTGTGTGTGAGTGTCTATGTGTATGTGTGTGTGTGTGTGAGTGTCTATGTGTATGTGTGTGTGTGTGTGTGAGTGTGTGTGTGTGAGTGTCTATGTGTATGTGTGTGTGTGAGTGTGTGTGTGTGAGTGTCTATGTGTATGTGTGTGTGTGAGTGTCTATGTGTATGTGTGTGTGTGTGAGTGTCTATGTGTATGTGTGTGTGTGAGTGTCTATGTGTATGTGTGTGTGTGAGTGTCTATGTGTATGTGTGTGTGTGAGTGTCTATGTGTATGTGTGTGTGTGAGTGTCTATGTGTATGTGTGTGTGTGAGTGTCTATGTGTATGTGTGTGTGTGTGAGTGTGTGTGTGTGAGTGTCTATGTGTATGTGTGTGTGTGTGAGTGTCTATGTGTATGTGTGTGTGTGTGAGTGTCTATGTGTATGTGTGTGTGTGTGAGTGTCTATGTGTATGTGTGTGTGTGAGTGTCTATGTGTATGTGTGTGTGTGTGAGTGTCTATGTGTATGTGTGTGTGTGAGTGTCTATGTGTATGTGTGTGTGTGAGTGTCTATGTGTATGTGTGTGTGTGTGAGTGTCTATGTGTATGTGTGTGTGTGAGTGTCTATGTGTATGTGTGTGTGTGAGTGTCTATGTGTATGTGTGTGTGTGAGTGTCTATGTGTATGTGTGTGTGTGAGTGTCTATGTGTATGTGTGTGTGTGAGTGTCTATGTGTATGTGTGTGTGTGAGTGTCTATGTGTATGTGTGTGTGTGAGTGTCTATGTGTATGTGTGTGTGTGTGTGAGTGTCTATGTGTATGTGTGTGTGTGAGTGTCTATGTGTATGTGTGTGTGTGAGTGTCTATGTGTATGTGTGTGTGTGAGTGTCTATGTGTATGTGTGTGTGTGTGTGAGTGTCTATGTGTATGTGTGTGTGTGTGAGTGTCTATGTGTATGTGTGTGTGTGAGTGTCTATGTGTATGTGTGTGTGTGAGTGTCTATGTGTATGTGTGTGTGTGTGTGAGTGTCTATGTGTATGTGTGTGTGTGTGAGTGTGAGCAGGCAGAACGAGAGCCCATTTCTGGGACTGTCACAGATCCTTATGGCCTGACTATTGTCCCAATGAGCCAGGAAGCCAGTGACATAAACTTAATGCTGAGCTACTTTCCCTTTGTGGAAGTCACTGAGGTCCCCAAGAAGCAGCTTTCCCTTATATTTGCTGTAACGAGGGGACGCGACTGCTCTTTCCCACAGACTTCGAAGTGCATCTACTGCAGCCCATGACTGTGCCCCCCGAGATCTGCCAGCTTGTGCCGGGCCTGAGCTGTTTCACCTCCGGGATGGAGGAAATTGTGGGAACTTGAGCCTCAAACTAGATTCTTGACAAACCCACCCAGTTTTCTGTTGTTTCTTACCTTGAGAAGGGAGCCCTTATAACCTGATGATCTAAACGGGAGAGATCACCTTGGCTCCTGAAGCCCAGTAGAAAGGGGGTTCTGAGCCCTGAGTGAGACAGTGGGAATGTGAGGCTTTTCTATCTTAATGGGGCTTCTGAAAAGTCTCTCCCCTCCCCCACCCTCCCAGGGTGTAATGGAGCCCCTGGATTTTAAATGTAGTTTAAGTGAAATGAATAATATGTACTTTTCTATGATTCATTGCTATGTGAGGGCTAAAGGCAGCTCTCTAGGACTAGATGCTATAGGGAAGATGCTAAGTTTCATGGGGGGAACTTTGTCATTGGGAGCTAATCACAGCAAACCAGATCTAGCGAAACGGATATCAATACTAATTGACATATTGACATATAATTGGTGATGCAATGAATGGAGCCTGGACCTGGATTCAGGAGGATCTGAGTTTAAATAATGCTTCAGACATTTAGTAGAGGTGAAGCCCTCACCATGTCACTTACTCTATGTCTAAGTTTATTTATCTATAAAATGGGTATAATTCCTTTATGAATCCCCATGAATATATTAATGATATCAATGATACTAGTTAATAGTTAATGGCTCCCACCAAAATTATAATGAAAAAAGGAGATAAAATTTTAATGTACTCTGCAAACTTTAAGACAATCAACAAATACTAGCTTTATTATAATAATAATAGAAAAGATAATGTTTTGCATTTCCCTTTAAATTAGGAAGACCTATACTACACACTGTTTCTTATTTTCCATTCCTTTCCCCAGCATTTAGCATTTTGTTTTTTAGCTGAGATTTCTGAACGTAGATAAAAGCATAATATTTTACTTTCTTTTCCTTTTTCTGTCAATGTTTCCTTTCACAATATGATTATTCTTGAAACATGTTTAGCATTATTGCTCATGTATAACCTAAATCAAATTACTTGTGTTCTCCATGGGGGGTGGGGAGGAGAAGAGGGAGAGTGAGAGTTTCAAATTTAATTAAACAAAACATTAAAAATTCTTTTTATCTTTAATTAGAAAAATGGTTTTTTTAACCCGAGTATGACACGAATGTTTTTTTCCTGTGTTTGTTCACTATAGATTGAGTGGCGAGAGGAGAGCCTGGAGGCAGGGGATCAGACAGGGGCTGTTGCAGTTCCCCAGGGTAGAAGGGAATGGCGGCCCAGGCTTCTGGTCCCTGTTTCTGAGCTAGTTACGCTCCCATCAGAGCCTCCCCCTGAGCCCTCTTTGCCCAGAGCCTCATTTCTAGAAACTGTCAGAGCCTCCAGGGCGTGTCAGGATGGGAAATGGGGACAAGGACAGACCGAATGCTCTTCCCCACAGGCCTCAGACAAGGGCAGGATCCCCCGGTGACTGACAAAGCCCATTGACCAGGAGCCAGGCTCTCACAGGCTTTTCCCGGGGTCCCAGGCCAGGATCTGTCCAGTCTGAGCCAGACCCCTCCCTGCCCCCGGGAGTTCTCCCCTTCTCCAGCAGAGGGCGGCAGTGGGGCAGGTCCAGGAGCAGCATCAGGGAGGCACCTCCCAGGTCTCCAGGCTGGGAGCTCGGGCCCTCTCTGCCTCCTCCCCAGGGCTGGGAGCTCCCTCAGGGTTAAGGGGAATCTAGTCCTGGGGGAGGGAGAGAAACTGCCTTCATTTGTCCAGAACCGGCTGCACCATCATCCTGAGGCACTAGACGTGACCTTGCCCTTGGTCCTGAGTCTCCCCCTGGGGACAGAGCAGAGGGGGCCCCTCCCCCAGAGCCAGGCTCAGCCAGGGGGACTCCCTGGGGCTCCCGGGGTCCCTGAGGGGAGGCTCCTCCCACACCTGGGGCTCTTTTGCATCTGGAGCCCAAGGGAGCCGCAGGGAGCCCTGCCCAGGACATAAAAGCTTCCTCCCTCCTTCCTGCCCCTCAGGGCTCTGGCTGCTCTCTGCTCAGTCTCTGAAGGCCAGGATGAGCTCCCCATGGCAGCTGCTCTGGCTCCTGGTGCTCTGGGCTCAGGGTAAGGCCCAGGAGGGCAGGGAAGGGGTGGGAAGGTCCCAGGTTTTCAGGGATGTAAAAGTGACGGCTCCTTGATACAATGGGGGCACACGCTGGGGCACAAGACGGGCAGATGGGGGCTGGCAAACGTGACCAAAGCCCTGATTGTAAACCTTGTGCGGTCTGTGGAAAAGGTGGTTTCTGTCTCACGTTGACACCCAATATAACTACTTGTCGCTCATTTGGGATTTCTGGGGTCTCTGAAATATTGTCTCATTCCTGTTCTGTAAATTGGACATTCTCATAGTTCTCCCTTGATCTAATTCTTGGTTCTCTTTAGATTCCCGAGGAGCCATTGTGCTGACCCAGTCTCCAGCCTCGTTGTCCGCATCTCCAGGAGAGACAGTCACCATCCACTGCAAGGCCAGTCAGAGTTTTGGTAGCTACTTGCACTGGTATCAGCAGAAACCTGGCCAAGCCCCCAGGCTCCTCATCTACTGGACTGACAGCCTGGCATCCGGGGTCCCTGCCCGGTTCAGTGGCAGTGGGTCTGGGACAGATTTCAGACTCACCATCAGCAGCCTGGAGCCTGAGGATGCTGCACATTATTACTGTCAGCAGGGTAATACGTACCCTCTCCCACAGTGCTTCAGGCCCGAACAAAAACCTCCCCAGTGTGTCTGGGGGACTAAGCTCAGAGCAGCAGGTGCCTCCTCGGGGTCCCCAGGGCAGAGCAGCCCCTGCTCTCTGGGCAGGCTCTCACCTCCCAGGGCTTCCCCTTTCTGTTTCCCCGGGTCCCTCCTTTCTAACTTGTGATCACAAGCCCTGTCTGCACAGCCAAGGCAGAGGGGAGGCAGCACAGTCCTAGGGGAAACAAGGGCAAATTCTAACAGGGAAATGCTGACATTTCAGGTCCCTTGGTATCTTTGAAGTTTCCTTTGTGGGGAGCCCAAGGGCCTGTTGAGGAGCTTTGCTCTAGATCTCTGTAGCAATGACAGAAACTTGTCGTTGTTCTTCACTAAGTCTGAGTCTCTGTGACCCCACTGGAGGTTTCCTGGCAGAGATACCAGAGGGTTTTGCCATTTCTTCCTCCAGCTCACTCACAAATAAGGAAACTGATGGAAACAGGATTCAGTGACTTGTTCAGAGCCTCATGGCTATTAAGTGTCTAGGGTTAGATTTGAAGTTAGGAACACAATTCTTGGGGATTCCAGGCCCAGCGCTGCATCCTCTCACTGCCCCTGGGGCTGCCATGATACAGACCAGTCACCCCTAGTAGGAGCCTCATTATTTTCTGAATCTCCAGGACCAGGCCCTCACTGGCTCTCAGGCTCGTGGGTGTGAGTGGAGTGCGTTTCCCATCAGGCCTTGGGGAAATTCCCAGGAGAGTAGGGGGCAGGGCCGGGACCCTCCCTGCTGTCCCTGCTGGGGTCCCTGCCTGGATTCTCTGCCCCAAGGGATCTCCTGGTGGTATGAAAGCCCAAGGCCCCGTCCTTTGCCTTCAGGACCAAGGGCCCACACATGGCTTCACTGCCACCAGAGACTTTCTGGTCAGCCTTTGTCACTGGAAAGAAGAGGGGATCGGCTCAGCTCTGAGATTTAACCTCTCCTCAGAATGTTCCCAGACTCTGTCCTGTCACCTCATGCTCCCAGTCCCAGGAGTGGGATTACAGGAAGTATAAATAAGCACTAAATCCAGTTCCTTTCAATGAATGTTCTAATATGTCAGAACTTTCTTACATGAAACAAAAGTGCTAGAATAAGCACAGTAATGGCCGTACAAAGGCAATTTTAGGTCTTAGGGAAACTGGGACACGGACAGTCAGGGAAGCAGCTCTCCTCTAAAAGGAGATGCTGGAGCTCAGATTTAGAGAATGCTGGGGATTCATACAGCCATTTGTGTTGTACATTTCAGGAATGGGCCCAAACCGGGTAAAGGTCCGGAGTCAGGAGATAAAACATCATTTGTGGTAGAGAGTAAGACAGCTACTTATTTTGGATTATTGAATACAGGGTGCATTGTGCAATTAATCTGGATAGAAATGAGGAGCTAGATGATAAAGGTTTTAAATGACAGAGTGGTTTGTATTTTATCCTAAATGTAAAAAGAGACACAATTTCCTCCATGAAACTGTCAGTAAACGTTTATTAATCACCTTTCAGGTATCTGTCACTATTTAGGTGAGTTCTAAGTTCAGATCTATTCTTGAAGGAAAAGCCCAGAGACCCTCAGTGCTTGACCCTCAATTTCATCTGAAACATAGATACTTTCTGAGGGTAGGATGGGGGATTGCCCTGTTAAGCACTGTTCCAGTAAGATGAAGGTCTTTTCCAAATTACCTCCTAAGGAATAAGGAAGGAGGAAGATTTTATGAAGAAAGAACCAGGAAGCAGGAATCAGAACTCTAATGCTATTATGTCAAGAAGAGGCTGAAATGAATATTCGGGGCTGAGGTTCTTGCAGCCAAACTGGTTTGGGTCAGTTAAACATCTTCCTGGTCCCAGCATCCCATCACCAGGACTAGACAACCCAAAGGCGGATACTGTTGAGCAGAGCAAAGAAGCTTCCATATCTAGAAATGTATTCACCAGAGGCTGTGTGTGTGTGTGAATGTCCCCTATATTCCCTGGGATTGACATCTTACACACAACACCCACAGCCAGGGAAGGATAATCTTCCCTGACATTCTCTGTACCGTGTGTAGTTCTTCACAAAATGTATTCCCCTGACTTTTTGGTCATGCTTCCCACATTAAGAATCCTGTAGGGATCCTGTGATGATCCAGCCTCCAGCCTCCTCGTCTGTGGTCCCAGGACAGAGTCCCCATCTAAGGCAATGCCAGTTGTAACATTGGCAAGTGGAGATCCTGGTAGCAGCAGGAGGTAGGACAGTCCCCAAACTCCTGATCAATGAAAGATCTTCTGTGCCTTCTGGGGTCCCAGCCTCACTCAGTGGCAGTGGGTCTGGGACAGATTCCACTTTCCCTAATCAGTGCTAGAGGGGCAGAGCTTGCAGGCAATGACTGCTCTTGGTAGCTCTCCCAGAGAGCTGGGGCCCTGAACAAAACCTCAGCCTCTCAGTTCTGGGGAGGAGGTGCTTCTGCCCAGGTCACAGGCAGAAACAATCTCTGTGTGGGGAGGCTAAATCCTATTCTTTTACTAGGAGCCAGCTGTGTCACTTCTCTTGTGGGAGAGAGGGAAAAGTTAGGGGAATTGTAAACCAAAGAGAAAGGGAGTGTTTTTGGTTTTACATTCAAATCTTAGATTATAAACCTGCCAGGCCTGGGATCAGTAAAGCTTGGTGGGTCAGAGCTTGAGTTTTTCCTTTCCTGAGCATTGTTATGCCTCAGTTTCCCCGAATTATTATGCCCTGGATAAAATTATTATCGCCTCACTCTTTTTTCCTTGCCACTAGGCTTGGGGGAATTGAGGCCCTGAAATACCATTGAGTCATAAAGCTCCAGGTGCCTTATCTCAATCCTTGCTGGGATAATTCCCCCTCCTTTGGAGTATTGCCCCTCGCCTTGCTGCCTCCTGCCCTCCGCCTTTTTATCTTGACTCTCATCTTGTCAGGACTAAGTGAAGAAGAAATCTCTATATTATTAGTAAGGTCATTTCAAATCATTGTAAGGATGTGACTTTCCCCATGTGAACCTAATCTCATGCGAACCATGTGAACCCAATCTCTAGTAGACTGACTTTCCGCATATGAACTTAATTCCCATGCAAACCATGTGAACCTAATTAAGGTAGGACGTGACTCCCCCTGTGAGAACCTGACCGTTCCTTAACCCATAAGAACATGTGTTTTAGCTCCTTCTCTCATGAGAATTTGACCATTTTTTAACCTATAAGCTGGGAACGTACCACATGTGTTTTAGTTCCAAATACGTGATTCAGGAACTCGCCACTCCTTGGAACAGTTGCTGTTGATAAGGACTGGCCCCTTTGTCAATGGAACACTTGACTATAACCATCTGGAGCCCTTGTTGGTACATCCCTGTCTTATATGAGGTCTTTATTTGGCTCAAAGCCTTCTTTGTCCTGATTCCTATAAAAAGCAGGTAAAGCATTCTCCATTTTGAAACCTCACCTATGGAGATGATGATCTGCCTAGAATTTTCCCGTTCCGGACTAAAAGGCTGAAAATACCAGGGTTTCCCAGTCGCTGCCAGTAAATTAGAGTCAGAGCTCCCCCGATTGGTGATGTATTCTCTCTCTCTCTGCTATTTTCATCATAATTCTCATTATTCTTTGTATTTTATGTATTATTTGCTGTGTGAGTTGTTATTGTAAGCATTCTATTCTGTGTATTGTTTAATTAAATTTTACTTTCACTTTGATTGAGTCCGAGAGCATCATTTATAGGAGCAGATTTGAACTTTTCCCAAAATCTCATATCAAAATTGGCATCACGAACAGGATCCACTATATATATAAATGCCTCTCTTTAAGAAAACTAATGAGACCCTCGCCCTGGCTGAGGTCCCGGGGTGGGAAGACACCCTGTTTTCTTCCTTAGCAAAGATCTGGTCGCAAAATACAGGCTCTTGTGAAGCCTGGGGCAGCCGAGTGAGAAATGGCAAGCGGCCCCAATTAGCTGAATGTTTATCTAACATTCCCATAGAGAAAGGGAAAGAGATGAGTGGTATAGTAGAAGAGGTTGGGCTTTGTTAATGGCGTACCACAAGGTATGTCAGGAGCTAGATAAAAAAAGAACATGAGAAAATTCAAATGGAAAAGGAGTTAGCAGAGCTAAAAGGCAGGATGTCCATGTTGCAGTGTCAGAACTTCATTCTAGGAGATCAGGCCTGGAATTATCAGCATGTCGCTGAAAAGGCTGCGGTGAGAGTAACACAATATAAGTACAGGAATCACTGGGGCAAAGTGAATAAAAAGAAGGTTCATGCCGTGATTGCCTCGGCTAAATCTGATTGGGACCCTGATAAATGGGATGGAGATATTTGGGATGAAGATGATGAGTGATGGGAGGAAGTGATTGAGGAAGATATACCTGATGTGGAAGAAGAAGTAAGACCTATAGTACGTAGAAAAGCTGAAAAGGAAGGGAATAATCAACCTAAAATAACAGAAAGCACTGAGGATTTTTCTCAAAGGGAGATAACTGATTTACTAAGCAGATTTTCTTAAAGGTCAGGAGGGTCCACTATCTCCTGGCTGGTAAGGTTAGCTGATGGAGGAGCGGGTGGTGTCTGGCTGGATCCTAAGAGTTGCTTAAAATTCATCAGTCTTACTTCTAATCCCTTTGTTCAGCAGGATATAAGGGATAACAGCCAATTAGGGTTAAGTGCTTGGGGAAGTAACACTTCCATATTAGAATTAGCTGCCCAAGGATTGAGGACTCAATATCCTGATTCTTCCGTGTGACCTAATGCTCACCATCCTTAGTACACCCTAAAGGATGGAATTCAGATATTGAAGGAAGTGATGAAAACTGCTGTTCTTGTGGGAGATGCTGACACTTATACTGATACTGGTGTGTTGGAAATGCATAGAGCTCCTATTGTGAAATCTGCAACTCCCCCCCCCCCCCAGCTTACAAACATCTTATCTTAACCTTGCTGGTGGCATCTTCAGGGGAGTCGCTGGGGACAGTGATAGATAAGCTGTCTCAGCTAGGAGACCTCGGAGAATTCAGAGATGGGGGGATCCTAATATTTGGGAGGGGAATCGCCCTGGGGAAACAACAGCAATAATAGAATGTCCCGCAAGGAAATGTTCTTTACTCTCCTGAAAGCAAGAGTAAAAAGAGAAGAGATAGATGGGTTCACAACTGCTGATATGTATCAATTGTATAACAAAATAGGCAATAAAGGCTAGATATCTGCTCTGAACGTTACCCCATCAGTGCCGCCCACTTCTACCTCTCTGTACCCCTCTTTTAGACTATCTTAAGGGACAATAGGATAAAGACCAAGCCCTGTGTGTCCATACCTTGCATACTGATTATAGGCCCCACATGTCTTTCATAATATACTGGAAAAGTGGCTCAACCACCAAGACTCAGGCATTAGTGGACACAGGGGCGGAGGTCACCCTAATTTATGGGAACCCTACTAAATTCAGAAATGGAATTCCAATAACTATCTCGGGGCTGGGAGGACACAAAGTAAGGACAAGTGCCATTGTATATGAAAATTGAAACTTTCCCCAAAAGGGAATATAAGGTTGTAATCGTGCCCATTCCTGAATACATCATAGGGATTGATATAGTAAAGGGAATGACCTTACATTTACCTGATGGACAATATCAATTTGCTATGAGGATTTTGCAAATAGCTGTAGTGTTTGGAAAATTGTCAGTGCTTCCAGTCTGTTCCTGTTCCCTCAAAGATTGTTAGTCAAAAGCAATATAGGATACTAGGAGGGACAGAAGAGATTACTCAAACTATAAAGGAATATGTGCAAGCTGGGGTGTTAATTCCTACGACTACTGCTTAGAATAATCCAGTTTGGCCCGTGAGAAAATCTAACGGGTCCTGGAGGATGACAGTGGACTATAGACAATTGAATAAAGTCACCCCTCCCTTATATGCAGCTGTCCCAGATACTATTACTTTAATAGAAGCTGTGCAGTCATATCCCGGTTCCTGGTATGCAGTAATAGATCTAGCTAATGCACTTTTTACTATTCTTAGAGAACTTAAGCAGTGGGACTAATTTGCATTTACCTGGCAGGGCAGATAATATACCTTTACCAGACTTCCCCAAGGTTATTTACATAGCCCCACTATTTGTCATCAGATAGTGGCTGAGCACTTGGATGAACTTAATTGGTCTGATGTGAAATTAACCCATTATGTTGATGACATTATGATACAAGCCACAACTGCCCAGAGTGCTGAACAACGACTGGCACAGCTTATAGAACATATGAAAGGGAAAGGATGGGAAATTAATCCTGAAAAAATACAAGGACCTGCCCAGAGTGAAAAGTTTTTAGGGATAATTTGGAATAAAGGCCACAGAGAAATATTACTGAAGGCCAGACTGAAAATATTGGACTTTTCTCCTCCCCGGGATAAGAAAGAAGCACAAAAATTTATAGGCTTATTTGGATTTTGGAGGAATCATATTCCCCATTTAGGCCAGATCTTTCAGCCTTTGTACAAGGTCACTAGAAAGAAATATGAATTTGAATGGGAGGACAAGAAGATACAGGCCTTTGAAGAAGCTAAAGCTGCTATCCAGGCTGCCTTAGATTTATGGCTTGTAAAGGAGGGACCTGTAGAATTACAGGTATCTATTTTAAATGGATATGCAGATTGGAGTTTATGGCAAAGACAGCAGGGGAAGAATGTTCCCCTAGGATTTTGGTCCCCGAAATTGCCCCCTGCAGGACAAAATTATACTCCTTTTGAACAAAAGTTATTAGCAGCATTTTGGGCATTGGTGGAAACTGAGTATTTAACTTTAAATCATGAAGTAATTTTTAGGCCAGCTATACCCATAATGAGCTGGATTTTGGGGACATCTGACTCCCACAAAATTGGACATGCTCAAGAATCTTCTATAATTAAATGGAAATGGTATTTACCAAATAGAGTAAAAACTGGGTGGGAAGGAATGTCTGCTCTGCATGAGAAGATTTTAGAACTTCCAAACCAGCAGGAACGTGTGGAAACACCCAGAATATATGAGCAGTCCCCAGTATCTTGGAATCAAGATTATGATTCCTTAACCCAAGTTCAGCCAAGTCCATAGGCTCCAAAAGATATTGGAAAGCAATAGCATATAATCCAGTAAAAAATACTGTTCTAAAGGTTACAGAAGGCCAGAGTAGCCAGTGGGCTGATGGCTGCTTATCAAGCAATACAGAGTGAAAAGGGAAATCAGTGTCATTTGTTTACTGACTCATGGGAAGTGGCCAATGGGCTTGTGGTCTGGATGCCCATGTGGAAAGAACATGACTGGAAGATAAGAGATAAGGAGGTCTGGGGCAAGAAATTGTGGTTACAAATTTGGGATTGGTGTCAGAATACTAATGTGTCTGTGTTTCAGGTAGATGCTCATGTAAAGATGGATTCCGTGGAACGTGAGCATAACGCATGAGCAGATGAAGTATCCAAAATACAAGGAAAGGCACTGCAAGTGATTCCCACTAAGGATGATGACCTATTGTTAGGAAAATGGATCCACACCACTGCGGGACATGTGGGCGCACTTGCTTCTTACAGGTGGGCATTAGATAAGGGAATCAATCTTCCTCTTCAAGTGATCAAGATCAAGTGATGCTGAGTCATTATCCTTTTCAATGGAATTACTGCCTCTTTCATTTGTTCATCAAGCCACTCTTCCATCCTCTCTCTGCAAAGAGAGGCTTTTTTTTTTTTTTTTTTTTTTTTTGGAGAGGGCAAGATAGCAATCTTCCTGGTAGAAGGCAGGCCCACATATGAAAATATGCTCCAAATCATTATTAATCAGAGAAATGCAAATTAAGACAACTCTGAGATACCACTACACACCTGTCAGATTGGCTAGAGTGACAGGGAAAGATAATGCGGAATGTTGGAGGGGATGTGGGAAAACAGGGACACTGACACATTGTTGGTGGAGTTGTGAACACATCCAGGCATTCTGGAGAGCAATTTGGAACTATGCTCAAAAAGTTATCAGACTGTGCATACCCTTTGATCCAGCAGTGTTTCTACTGGGCTTATACCCCAAAGAGATACTAAAGAAGGGAAAGGGACCTGTATGTGCCAAAATGTTTGTGGCAGCTCTCTTTGCAGTGGCTAGAAGCTGGAAAATGAATGGATGCCCATCAGTTGGAGAATGGTTGAGTAAATTGTGGTATATGAATGTTATGGAATATTATAGTTCTGTAAGGAATGACCAGCAGGATGAATACAGAGAGAACTGGCGAGACTTACATGAACTGATGCAAAGTGAAATGAGCAGAACCAGGAGATCATTATATACCTCAACAATGATTCTGTATGAGGATGTATTCTGATGGAAGTGGATCTCTTTGATAAAGAGAGCTAACTCAGTTTCAATTGATCAAGAATGGACAGAAGCAGCTACTCCCAAAGAAAGAACACTGGGAAATGAATGTAAACTGCTTGCATTTTTGTTTTTCTTCCCAGGTTAGTTTCACCTTCTGAATCCAATTCTCCCTGTGCAACAAGAGAACTGTTCGGTTCTGCACACATATATTGTATCTAGGATATACTGTAACCTATTCAACATGTATAGGACTGCTTGTCATCTGGGGGAGAGGGTGGAGGGAAGGAGGGGAAAAATCGGAAAAGAAGTCAGTGCAAGGGATAATGCTGTAAAAAATTGCCCGGACATGGGTTCTGTCAATAAAAAGTTATTTTAAAAAAATGAAAAGAAAATATTAATGGCATTAGTGCAAATAGAGCCTAGTTGAGAGTTTCATATCTAGTAGCAGGGAGATTGTAGATGTGCTTTCATTTTTTCATTTGATGGCCTAATTTCTATTGAATGATAAAATTATCTTTGTTTTTCAAATACAAATTATGATTTTTGAAAGTTTTATTTTACTATTTTGTATTAATTTGCATAATAAAACTTGATGAACTAAAAAAAAAAAAAAAAGAAGGCAGGCCCATAAAATTTATGGGAACTTCATGGTATTACATATCATTATTTACCCTTGGAAAGGAGAATATCCCCTAGATATTTGTCCTTTGATATGGAGCCCAAAGTCACCCCCACCCCCTCATCTCCTCGTGATTCTGGTGAAAGGGAAATCTCCTTTATTATTTATCTTATTTTATTTATTTTTTATCATTTTAAAATTTTTATTTTATTTATCTTTATTTTATTTAGAGAGAACATTACAAATAGGTACAGTTGCTTAAATTTCTAGGGTTTTCAACCCCAAGTCTGGGGTCACACGTGAGTGGTTGTGGGTCTGGGACAGATTTTCCTCTCCCTACCAGTGTGATGGCCGCGTTAGCCCCCTGGACACCTTAGAATCAGCCGGAGTCAGGATAAGCAAAAGTCCTTAGTCTTTATTCTTGCTCTTTAGAGGTAGGATTGAATTAGATGGAAGCAGAATCTCCCTAATCTCCTCCTCCCTTGTCTGTGACTCTGGCTAGTCTTACTCCACCTCCTAGTCCCTCCTACAACCCTCTGTATATACCAGTCATCGAGCCAGCACAGGATAGTGGGAGGGACCATTTCCCAAGCACATGATAATAGAGTATTGTCCAATCGGTTGTTAGCCTCAAGTGCTCGGCTGTCCTGACCTCAGTGCATCGACTCAAGAGGTTCAGCCCTCTCCCTACCAGCAGCCTAAAGGCAGAGGATGCCGCAGATGCTTATTGTCTGTAGGGTGATAGAAGGGTCCCACTGGGTTCCAGTTCTCCAAACCAAACCTTCCCAGGGCAGTTCCGTTGCTCAGCTTGGGGGGAACAGCCGCTTTCTCAGAGGCAGCAGGACAGAGAAATCCTTGCTGTTTGCTCACAGAGGCCTTAGCCGGGCGCAGCCCGCTACAGCTCCAGCCGTACTTCCTTATGGAAGCCCATCCAACCTGACATTTGTAGCTTCACAAGCTTCTGTCCTTAGCTAGTACTTGGGCATGTGATCTGGGCCATTTAGGGAGGAAACATCGAGTGGAGGAACCGTTTCTGATCCGCTAGAAGTGATTCATTCTACAAGGGAAGTCCTGCATTTGTGCCTTCTCCTTCCAAGGGCAGCGATATAGGAAAACCCTTTTTCCAGTTTTAGAGGAAAAAAGGTCAGATTTAAAAAAAGTTTGGCCATGTCCTACACTCTCCAGAGGTATTTTCCTTGTCTTGTGGAGAATTCTAAAGATGAAGCGGCCGTCATGCATGTCCTGGTGTGTGTTTAATTAGTGCTCGGACTAGGAAATAAACCACACTGGAGGATCCGCCTTTTACTGTGAATGTTTGTGTCTATGTATATGTATTTACATTCAGCATCATAATAAGCAACAACGACAGGGCAAAGATGGCATCTCCATTATGAGTTCATTGTTTCTCTGATGTGCTGACACTGTTTCTTGTCCCAGAAGAAGCTTAAACATGGAGCCCCAGTGACCTAATACTGTGCTTGAGAATCAGGAATACACAGACATTCCCCTTTGTGTTCCCCGAGATCTCAGCCAGTCCTTTTCACTGGAAAGGAGAAACAACAGGTTCATCTAACAGACTTTCCATGGGCTTCCTGGCTCAGAGGGTCTGGGTGGGAGAGAGAACCGAATTAAGGGTAGAATAGAATTACAAAAACCCATCGGAGGATGATCATCATTGCTAAAAGCTGAGAAGGAAAATCTGCAGGTCCTCCTCTGACCACACCCTCCTGCTGCTCAGTAAGTGTCAGCAGTCTTCTCCTGCCTGAGAATCAATTACAAATGCATTTATCTGCATTTAATGTTTTCCATCTGACTCTGGGGTAGCTCGATGGCACAGGGAGAGAATATTGGGCTTGGAAGCAGGGAGGCTCCTCCTGCTGAGGTTGAATCTGGCCTCAAAACCGTACTAACTTATTTATCATTTAACCCTCTTTGCCTCAGAAAAATGAACTGCCAAGAAAACCTGCAAGTGAAGTCCATCCTGAGGCCTTTCTTGATGTTTCCCATCCATTGCCTCCCACACCCGTAACCCTGTCCCAGAAACTACCGCGTGTTCCCTTTTATTAGGACTTAGGAGCCACAACGTTTATTTCTCACAAGAAAAGGATCCTTTTTTTTTAATTTTAATTTTAATTTTTTTTTAATTTTAATATCTTTTTATTGATAGAACCCATGCCACGGTAATTTTTTACAGCATTATCCCTTGCATTCATTTCTGTTCCAATTTTTCCCCTCCCTCCCTACCCCCCTCCCCCAGATAGCAAGCAGTCCTTTACATGTTGAATAGGTTACAGTATATCCTAGATACAATATATGTGTGCAGAACCGAACAGTTCTCTTGTTGCACAGGGAGAATTGAATTCAGAAGGTATAAATAACCCGGGAAGAAAAACAAAAATGCAAGCAGTTTATATTCATTTCCCAGTGTTCTTTCTCTGGGTGTAGCTGCTTCTGTCCATCTTTGATCAATTAAGGCTCTCTTTATCGAAGAGATCCACTCCCATCAGAATACATCCTCAATCAGGATCGTTGTTGAGGTATATAATGATCTCCTGGTTCTGCTCATTTCACTCAGCATCAGTTCATGTAAGTCTCGCCAGTCCTCTCTGTATTCATCCTGCTGGTCATTCCTTATAGAACAATAATATTCCATAACGTTCATATACCACAATTTACTCAACCATTCTCCAATTGATGGGCATCCTTTCATTTTCCAGCTTCTAGCCACTACAAAGAACCAGGATTCCCCTGTCTGCAGCAGGCAGAACGAGAGCCCATTTCTGGGACTGTCACAGATCCTTATGGACTGACTATTGTCCCAATGAGCCAGGGAAGCCAGTGCCATAGAGTTAACACTGAGCTACTTTCCCTTTGTGGAAGTCACTGAGGTCCCCAAGAAGCAGCTTTCCCTTATATTTGCTGTAAAGAGGGGACGCGACTGCTCTTTCCCACAGACTTCGAAGTGCATCTACTCCAGCCCATGACTGTGCCCCCCGAGATCTGCCAGCTTGTGCCGGGCCTGAGCTGTTTCACCTCCGGGATGGAGGAAATTGTGGGAACTTGAGCCTCAAACTAGATTCTTGACAAACCCTCCCAATTTTCTGTTGTTTCTTATCTTGAGAGAGGAGCACTTATAACCTGATGATCTAAACAGGAGAGATCACCTTGGCTCCTGACGTCCTGTAGAAAGGGGGTTCTGAGCCCTGAGTGAGACAGTGGGAAGGTGACTCTTTTCTATCTTAATGGGCTTCTGAAAAGTCTCTTCGCCCCCGGGGTGTAAAGGAGCCCCTGGATTTTAAATGTAGTTTAAGTGAAATGAATAATATGTACTTTTCTCTGATTCATTGCTATGTGAGGGCTAAAGGCAGCTCTCTAGGACTACATGCTATAGGGAAGAGGCTAAGTTTCATGGGGGGAACTTTGTCACTGGGAGCTAATCACAGCAAACCAGATCTAGCGAAACGGATTTCAATACTAATTGACATATTGACATATAATTGGTGATGCAATGAATGGAGCCTGGACCTGGATTCAGGAGGATCTGAGTTTAAATAATGCTTCAGACAGTTAGTAGAGGTGAAGCCCTCACCATGTCACTTACTCTATGTCTAAGTTTATTTATCTATAAAATGGGTATAATTCCTTTATGAACCCCCATGAATATATTAATGATATCAATGATACTAGTTAATAGCTACTAGCTCCCACCAAAATTATAATGAAAAAAGGAGATAAAATTTTAATGTACTCTGCAAACTTTAAGACAATCAACAAATACTAGCTTTATTGTAATAATAATAGAAAAGATCATTTTTTTTTGCATTTCTCTTTAAATTAGGAGGACCTATGATACACAAACTGTTTCTGTTTTTCTATTTTTTTTCTCCAGCACTCAGCATTTTGTTTTTTAGCAGAGATTTCTGAAAGCACATAAAAGCATAATATTTTACTTTCTTTTCCTTTTTCTGTCTAGCTTTCCTTTCACATTACGATTATTCTTGAAACATGTTTAGCATTATTGCTCATGTATAACCTAAATCAAATTACTTGCCTTCTCCATGGGGGGCGGGGAGAAGAAGAGGAAGAGAGAGAGTTTCAAATTTAATAAAAAAAAAAAAAAAGAGCATTAAAAATTCTTTTTATCTTTAAGTAGAAAAATGGTTTTTTAAACCCAAGTATGACACGAATGCTTTTCCTGTGTTTGTTCACTATAGATTGAGTGGAGAGAGGAGAGCCTGGAGGCGGGGGATCAGGCAGGGGCTGTTGCAGTCGCCCAGGGTAGAAGGGAATGGCGGCCCAGGCTTCTGGTCCCTGTTTCTGAGCTAGTTACGCTCCCATCAGAGCCTCCCCCTGAGCCCTCTTTGCCCAGAGCCTCATTTCTAGAAACCTTCAGAGCCTCCAGGGCGTGTCAGGATGGGACATGGGGACAAGGACAGACCGAATGCTCTTCCCCACAGGCCTCAGACAAGGGCAGGATCCCCCAGTGACTGACAAAGCCCATTGACCAGGAGCCAGGCTCGAACAGGCTTTTCCCCGGGTCCCAGGCCAGGATCTGACCAGTCTGAGCCAGACCCCCTCCCTGCCCCCTGGAGTTCTCCCCTTCTCCAGCAGAGGGCGGCAGTGGGGCAGGCCCAGGAGCAGCATCAGGGAGGCACCTCCCAGGTCTCCAGGCTGGGAGCTCGGGCCCTCTCTGCCTCCTCCCCAGGGCTGGGAGCTCCCTCAGGGTTAAGGGGAATCTAGTCCTGGGGGAGAGAGAGAAACTGCCTTCATTTGTCCAGAACCGGCTGCACCATCATCCTGAGGCACTAGACGTGACCTTGCCCTTGGTCCTGAGTCTCCCCCTGGGGACAGAGCAGAGGGGGCCCCTCCCCCAGAGCCAGGCTCAGCCAGGGGGACTCCCTGGGGCTCCCGGGGTCCCTGAGGGGAGGCTCCTCCCACACCTGGGGCTCTTTTGCATCTGGAGCCCCAAGGGAGCCGTAGGGAGCCCTGCCCAGGACATAAAAGCTTCCTCCCTCCTTCCTGCCCCTCAGGGCTCTGGCTGCTCTCTGCTCAGTCTCTGAAGGCCAGGATGAGCTCCCCATGGCAGCTGCTCTGGCTCCTGGTGCTCTGGGCTCAGGGTAAGGCCCAGGAGGGCAGGGAAGGGGTGGGAAGGTCCCAGGTTTTCAGGGATGTAAAAGTGACAGTTCCTTGGTACAATGGGGGCACACGCTGGGGCACAAGATGGGCAGATGGGGCTGGCAAACGTGACCAAAGCCCTGATTGTAAACCTTGTGCGGTCTGTGGAAAAGGTGGTTTCTGTCTCATGTTTATACCCAATACAACGACTAATCGGTCATTTGGGATTTCTGGGGTCTCTGAAATATTGTCTCCTTCATGTTCTGTAAATTGGACATTCCCACAGTTCTGTCTTCCACTAATTCTGTTGCTTCCCCAGATTCCCGAGGAGCCATTGTGCTGACCCAGTCTCCAGCCTCCTTGTCTGCATCTCCAGGAGAGACAGTCACCATCAGCTGCAAGGCCAGTCAGAGTGTGTATAGCAATTTGCACTGGTACCAGCAGAAACCTGGCCAAGCCCCCAGACTCCTCATCTCCTATGCTAACAGCCTGGCATCCGGGGTCCCTGCCCGGTTCAGTGGCAGTGGGTCTAGGAGTGATTATACCCTCACCATCAGCAGCCTGGAGCCTGAGGACGCTGCACATTATTACTGTCAGCAGAGTGATAGCTCCCCTCTCCCACAGTGCTTCAGGCCCGAACAAAAACCTCCCCAGTGCATCCAGGGGACTCAGCTCAGAGCAGCAGGTGCCTCCTCGGGGTCCCCAGGGCAGAGCAGCCCCTGCTCTCTGGGCAGGCTCTCACCTCCCAGGGCTTCCTCTTTCTGGTCCCCCCTGGGTCCCTCCTTTCTAACTTGTGATCACAAGCCCTGTCTGCTCAGCCAAGGCAGAGGGGAGGCAGCACAGCCCCTGGGAAACCGAGAGAAAGTCCCTAAGAGAAATGCTGACATTTCAGGTCCCCTTGATATCTTTGCCCCAAAGTAATGAGTTTCTTTCTCTGGTTGGGAGCCCACGTTCCCGTTGAGCAGGTTTTGCCCCCATTCTCTGTAGCAATGACAGGTACATCTTGCTTGTTCTTCAGCCACGTCTGAGTCTCTGTGACTCTACTCAGAATTTTCTTGTCACAGACACTGGAGCTTTGCCATTTCCTCCTCCAGCTTATTTCAGACAAACAAATGGAGGCAAACAGGAGTGAGTGACTTGTTCAGAGCCACATGGATAGTAAGTGTCCAAGGTTAGATTAAACTCAGAAACGCGAGTCTTGGGGATTCCAGGCCCAGCGCTCCATCCTCTCACTGCCCCGTGGGGCTGCCATGATAGAGACCAGATTGCTTTTTCTCCAGCCCAGGACACACGGTCTCCCAGGCTGGTTCCTTCTGCCCTGGGCCTGGAGACGAGAAAATGGGAGGGTCCCAATATCACCCACTTCCCTCCAGTAGGTGTTTCATCATCTCTTGGGTCTGGAGGACCAGGCCCTCATTGACTCTCTCAGGCTCATGTGTGGGGATTGGAGTGTATTTCCCATCAGGCCTTGGGAGAGTTCCCAGGAGAGCAGGGGGCAGGGCTGGGCCCCCTCACTGCCATCTCTGCTGGGGTCTCTGCCTGGATTCTCTGCCCCAAGGGATCGCCTCATTGTATGAAGGCCCAAGGCCTGTCCACTGCCTTCAGGACCAAGGGCCCACACACGGTTTCACTGCCACTTGAGACTTTCTGGTCAGCCTTCCTCACTGGAAAGAAGAGGGGATCAGCTCAGCTCTGAGACTCAGGTCATTGATGGCTTCAGTCCTCACAATGTTCCCAGATTCTCTCCTTTAGCCTCATTATCCCTATCCCAGGAGTGAGCTTGCAAGAAGCACAAACAACTGCTAACAGTGGATTTCTTTCATTGAAATTTCTTATGTGTCAGAATATTCTCACATGAAATAAAGGTGTCAGAGTCGCACAGTGAAGTCTGTAAAATGCAATTTCAGTTTTCAGGGAAGGTGAGACATGTGCTGTCGGGGAAATGAGCTCTCCCCTAAATGCGGGGGCTTGGACTCAGATAACTTATTCCATTGAATTTTTGATCATGTTTCCCACATCAAGAATCCTGTGCCGGGCATGGGATCCAGCCTCCCTGTCTGCATCCCTGGAACACAGAATCCCCACCAGTGTCAGAGCCAGGTCCAATATTGGCATGTGGAGAACCTGGTACCAGTAGGAACCAGCACAGCTGTTGTGTCCTGCTTTCTAGAGCCCCCACACGGGGGTGATTAAACTATATCTTCCTAGAGGAGAAGTGATGAGGGGTCTCCCGAGGATGGTGGGAAGATGGAGTCCGTTTATTTCAAGGACTTTCCTGTTTTTATAATGTAACAAAAACAACTCTGAGCCCGTGGGACCAGATAAACGACTTGCTGTGTAGTTTGCCCCCTGGTATCTCTCTGCTTCAATCACATCACAGGTTGTCACTGCCCCTGACTCCTCAGGAAGGCCGAGATCCCTTAGGGGAGGTGGGAGCCAAACCAGACATTGTCAGCAGGTTCCCTCTGGACTGAAGGGTCTGATACCTCACCCCGAGTTTCCCCACTGACTGTGACCCTCTACAGACAGTCACCCAAACTCCTGGTCACTGAAACAGGCTTATGTTTGATTCAAGAGAGACCTTTGTCTCCTTTGTTTCACTTATCTATGGCTGCTTCTATAAGATCTTTGCCATAATCTGTAGGTACTTTAACATAAGCCTCTCAGGGGCAAGTTTAGAACAGCTTGAACACAGTAACTAATGCAACAGCCAGTTTCTGTTGGTTGTTGCTGCTCAGTACATTTCTCAGGACTTTTTTCCTCTTTGGGTGTCCCATCTGCCCCCCAAACTCTCACCTGCGGCTCTAAGAAGATGTAGCACGTTCAGCACTCTCTGCCATCTTGACAAACCAGTCAGTCTAACTGACCAATAGGAAATCCACTGCTCACTGAGGAGGCTCTTTGCCTGAATAAATAAAGACTTCCTTGGGAGAATGGGTCCTACTAATTCTGACCAGTGCTGGAAGCAGAACGAACATTCTCATGGCCAAGAACCTGGAGACCAGAGCTAGATGTTACCTGTTATTTCCCCCCATAATCCTTTCTAGCCCTCAGGGATCTCTTCCTGGAATGAAAACACACAACTACAGCATTAATTTGCTTTGGATTAGGCATTGAGGGTCTGTTGTCTCTGATAATATTGGTCCCACTATGTTTCTCTTCATTATTTTAGGTAAAGTAATTTTGTTCCTACTTGGATCACTGTGTGCCATGATCTCTGGCCAATCTGGAAGGTGGGTTCTGATAATAGGGGTTAGATCTGGATGAACTATTGCATTTCAAAGTGGTGAAATCTCATCCCCTGTCATTCACTAAATTTATTATGTATGAAAACCTGAGTAAACTTTGATTTCTTAATTGTTTTCTCTGAAAAAAATCAGATCAAGTGATGCTGAGACATTATCCTTTTCAATAGAGTAACTGCCTCCTTGATTTGTTCATCAAGCTATTCTACCCTCTCTCTGCAAAGAGAGGCTTTTTTTTTTTTTTTGAGAGGGCAAGATAGCAATCTTCCTGGTAGAAGGCAGGCCCACATATGAAAATATGCTTCAAATCATTCTTAATCAGAGAAATGCAAATTAAGACATCTCTAAGATACCACTACACACCTGTCAGATTGGCTGGAAAGACAGGGAAAGACAATGCAGAATGTTGGAGGGGATGTGGGAAAACTGGAACACTGATACATTGTTGGTGGAATTGTGAACACATCCAGCCCTTCTGGAGAGCAATTTGGAACTATGCTCAAAAAGTTATCAAACTGTGCATACCCTTTGATCCAGCAGTGTTCCTACTGGGCTTATACCCCAAAGTGATACTAAAGAAGGGAAAGGGACCTGTATGTGCCAAAATGTTTGTGGCAGCCCTGTTTGTAGTGGCCAGAAACTGGAAAATGAATGGATGCCCATCAATTGGAGAATGGCTGGGTAAATTGTGGTATATGAATATTAGGGAAATTTATTGTTCTGTAAGGAATGAGCAGCAGGATGAATTCAGAGAGGCTTGGAGAGACTTACATCAACTGATGCTGAGTGAAATAGAGTCAAATCAGAGAAAGAAAGTTATAGACCAGTTTCTTTAATGAATATTGATACAAAAATCTTAAATGAAATATTAGGAAAGGATTACAGCAAGTTATCCCCAGGATAATACAGCATAACCAAATAGGATTTATACTAGAACTAGGGGCTGGTTCAATATTAGGAAAATTATTAGTATAATTGACTATATCAATAATCAAACTAACAAAACATCTACAACACTCACATGATTATCTCAATAGAGGCAGAAAAAGAATTTGACAAAATTCCACACCCATTCTTATTAAAAACACTAGCGTGTATAGGGATGAATAGAGTATTCCTTAAAATGATCAGTAACATTTTAAAAAAACTATCAGCAAGCATCAATTGTAATGGAGACAAACTAGAACCATTCCTAAGAAGATCAGGGGTGAAACAAAGTTTCCCATTATCACTATTACTATTCAATATTTTATTAGAAATATTAGTTTTGCAATAAGAGAAGAAAAGATCATTAAAGGAAGTAGAGTAGGTCATGTGGAAACCAAATTATCAGTCTTTGCAGATGATCTGATGGTGTATTTAGAGAATCCTAGAGAATCAGCGAACAAACTACTAGAAACAATTCACACCTTTATTAAAGTTGAAGGATACAAGATAAACCCACATAAATCATTAGGATTTTTATATATTACCAACAAAGTCCAGCAGCAAGAGATACAAAGAGAAATTTCATTTAGAATAACTGTAGATAGTATAAAATATTTGGGAGTCTCCCTGCCAAAGCAAGATCAGGAACTATATGAACACAGTTAGAAAACACTTTTTCCAGAAATAAAATCATATCTAATTAATTGGAAAATATCAAGTGCTCATGGGTAGGCTGAGTAAATACAATAATATGATAATGCTAACTAAATTAATCTACTCATTCAGTGCCATACCAATCAAACAGACAATGAATTAATTTATAGAACTTTTGCTTCTGGGCTCAAATCTGTCCTAATAACTTATCATTTAACCCTCTTTGCATCAGTAAAATGAACGGGAGAAGGAAATTATGTCCAGGATCTTTGCCCAGGAGACCTCCATGTGAAGTCTTGGAGAATAGGGGAAGACTAAAACAGCTGAATAACAGCATTGCCAGCTGACTCTATTTGACCAGTGTTCTCCTTCTTACCCACTCCAGGCAAATCAAATTGATTTACTCTTTATCCTTCTAAATATGGTATATTACCTGTCTCTCTGGCTTTGCCCAGGTGGTGGCCAGGGGAGGGATTGCTCACTCTCCTCCCCAGTGATGTCTGAGAGCACCGACTTCCTCAAAGTGCAGCTCGAGGATCACTTCCATCCCGATGCCTTTCTTGATGTTTCCCATCCATTGCCTCCCACACCCATAACCCTGACACAGAAAGTACCTCGTGTTCACTTTTATTAGGTCTCAGGAGCCACAACTTTTATTTCTCACAAGAAAGCACAGAATCATTAACCCTGGAGCCAGGATTCCCCCGTCTGTAGCAGGAAGAACGAGAGCCCATCTCTGGGACTGTCACAGATCCTTATGGCCTGACTATTGTCCCAATGAGACAGGAAGCCAGAGACATAGAGTTAATGCTGAGCTACTTTCTCTTTTCCACCAATAAAGGTTTTCTCATACATAGAGCAAGGGAGACATGGACACACGCTTGTCCTCAAGGAGAGAGGTGGGCCTCCGAGACTCCAGGAGAAAAGACACCTGGGCCAGGGGACAGTGTCAAAGTCACAGGGCAGAGCTCTTCCCTGTGTGGGTGGGACCCTGTCCTCTGCTGAACAAAGAGCCTCTCTCAGGGTGGGTAAGAGGTGACATCATTGGGTCTGTCCAGTCTGAGCCAGACCCCCTCCCTGCCCCCCGGAGTTCTCCCCTTCTCCAGCAGAGGGCGGCAGTGGGGCAGGCCCAGGAGCAGCATCAGGGAGGCACCTCCCAGGTCTCCAGGCTGGGAGCTCGGGCCCTCTCTGCCTCCTCCCCAGGGCTGGGAGCTCCCTCAGGGTTAAGGGGAATCTAGTCCTGGGGGAGAGAGAGAAACTGCCTTCATTTGTCCAGAACCGGCTGCACCATCATCCTGAGGCACTAGACGTGACCTTGCCCTTGGTCCTGAGTCTCCCCCTGGGGACAGAGCAGAGGGGGCCCCTCCCCCAGAGCCAGGCTCAGCCAGGGGGACTCCCTGGGGCTCCCGGGGTCCCTGAGGGGAGGCTCCTCCCACACCTGGGGCTCTTTTACATCTGGAGCCCCGAGGGAGCCGCAGGGAGCCCTCCCCAGGACATAAAAGCTTCCTCCCTCCTTCCTGCCCCTCAGGGCTTTGGCTGCTCTCTGCTCAGTCTCTGAAGGCCAGGATGAGCTCCCCATGGCAGCTGCTCTGGCTCCTGGTGCTCTGGGCTCAGGGTAAGGCCCAGGAGGGCAGGGAAGGGGTGGGAAGGTCCCAGGTTTTCAGGGATGTAAAAGTGACGGCTCCTTGATACAATGGGGGAACACGCTGGGGCACAAGACGGGCAGATGGGGGCTGGCAAACATGACCAAAGCCCTGATTGTAAACCTTGTGCGGTCTGTGGAAAAGGTGGTTTCTGTCTCATGTTGGCGCCCAATACAACCACTTGTCGGTCATTTGGGATTTCTGGGGTCTCCACAAACTTTTCTCATTCGTGTTCTTTTACTCGGACCTTCCCACATTTCTGTCTTCCTCTAACTCTGTTGCTTCCCCAGATTCCCAAGGAGCCATTGTGCTGACCCAGTCTCCAGCCTCCTTGTCCGCATCTCCAGGAGAGAGAGTCACCATCAGCTGCAAGGCCAGTGAGAGTGTTACTATTTCTAGTTATAGCTACTTAAACTGGTACCAGCAGAAACCTGGCCAAGTCCCCAGGCTCCTCATCTACTTGGCTAACAGGCTGGCATCTGGGGTCCCTGCCCGGTTCAGTGGCAGTGGGTCTGGGACAGATTTCAGACTCACCATCAGCAGCCTGGAGCCTGAGGACGCTGCACATTATTACTGTCAGCAGGGTAGGAGCTCCCCTCTCCCACAGTGCTTTAGGCCCGAACAAAAACCTCCCCCGTGTGTCCAGGGGACTCAGCTCAGAGCAGCAGGTGCCTCCTCGGGGTCCCCAGGGCAGAGCAGCCCCTGCTCTCTGGGCAGGCTCACACCTCCCAGGGCTTCCCCTTTCTGGTCCCCCGGATCCCTCCTTTCTAACTTGTGATCACAAGCCCTGTCTGCACAGCCAAGGCAGAGGGGAGGCAGCACAGTCCCAGGGGAAACAAGGGCAAATCCTAACAGGGAAATGCTGACATTTCAGGTCCCTTGGTATCTTTGAAGTTTCCTTTGTGGGGAGCCCAAGGGCCTGTTGAGGAGCTTTGCTCTAGATCTCTGTAGCAATGACAGAAACTTGTTGTTGTTCTTCACTAAGTCTGAGTCTCTGTGACCCCACTGGAGGTTTTCTAGCAGGGATACCAGAGGGTTTTGCCATTTCTTCCTCCAGCTCACTCACAAATAAGGAAACTGATGGAAACAGGATTCAGTGACTTGTTCAGAGCCTCATGGCTACTAAGTGTCTAGGGTTAGATTTGAAGTTAGGAACACAATTCTTGGGGATTCCAGGCCCAGCGCTGCATCCTCTCCCTGCCCCTGGGGCTGCCATGATACAGACCAGTCACCCCTAGTAGGAGCCTCATTATTTTCTGAATCTCCAGGACCAGGCCCTCACTGGCTCTCAGGCTCGTGGGTGTGAGTGGAGTGCGTTTCCCATCAGGCCTTGGGCGAATTCCCAGGAGAGTAGGGGGCAGGGCCGGGACCCTCACTGCTGTCTCTGCTGGGGTCCCTGCCTGGATTCTCTGCCCCCAGGGATCTCCTGGTGGTATGAAAGCCCAAGGCCCCATCCCTTGCCTTCAGGACCAAGGGCCCCCACATGGCTTCACTGCCCCCAGAGACTTTCTGGTCAGCCTTTGTCACTGGAAAGAAGAGGGGATCGGCTCAGCTCTGAGATTTAACCTCTCCTCAGAATGTTCCCAGACTCTTTCCTGTCACCTCATGCTCCCAGTCCCAGGAGTGGGATTACAGGAAGTATAAATAAGCACTAAATCCAGTTCCTTTCAATGAATGTTCTAATATGTCAGAACTTTCTTACATGAAACAAAAGTGCTAGAATAAGCGCAGTAATGTCCGTACAAAGGCAATTTTAGGTCTTAGGGAAACTGGGACACGGACAGTCAGGGAAGCAGCTCTCCTCTAAAAGCAGATGCTGGAGCTCAGATTTAGAGAATGCTGGGCATTCATACAGCCATTTGTATTGTACATTTCAGGAATGGGCCCAAACCGGGTAAAGGTCCGGAGTCAGGAGATGAAATGGCATTTGTGGTAGAGAGTAAGACAGCTACTTATTTTGGATTATAGAATACAGGCTGCATTGTGCAATTAATCTGGATAGAAATGAGGAGCTAGATGGTAAAGGCTTTAAATGAAAGAGTGGTTTGTATTTATCCTAAAGGTAACGAGAAACCATTAATTTCCTCAGTCTGTCAGTAAACATTGATTAATCACTTTCCTTGTGTCAGTCACTGTTTAAGAGAGTTCTAAGGTCAGATCTGTGTTCCAGTGAAATGACCAGAGACCCTTAGGGCTTGAACCTGTCTATCATTGGAAACATAGATATTTTCTGAAGTTAGGGTGGGAGAACTACTGTTAAGTATTGGTCCAAGAAAATGGAGGTCTCTTCTAAATTGCCTCCTAAGGAAGAAGGAATGAGCAAGACTGAAGGAGGAAGCAAGAGTCAGGAAGCAGGAATTAGAACTCCAATGTTCCCATCCCAATAAGAGGCTGAAATGAGCATCGGGGGCTGAGGCTCTTGCAGCCAAGCTGGTTTTCATCAGCTGAACATCCGCTTCCTGGTCCCAGAATCCCATCTCCTAGAACTAGACAGCCTAAAGGCAGATACTGCTGAGCAGAACCAGGAAGCTTCCTTACCTAGAAGTACATTCAAGAAAGATGGTGTTTATGTATGATTTTCCCCTATATTTCCTGGGGTTGACATCTCCCACACAGTACCCACAGTCAGGGAAGGGTGATCTTACCTGACATTCTCTGTACTGTGTGCAGTTTTTCACAAAATTTATTCCATTGACTTTTTGATCAAGTTGCCCACATCAAGAATCCTATTCGGGTCATGTGATGATCCAGTCTCCCCGTCTGTATCCCCAGGACCCAGAGTCCCCCTCTGTGGCAATGCCGGTTCCAGTATTAGAATGTGGGAGCAGCAGGAGCTAGGACAGTCTCCCAAACTCCTGAGCAATGAATTGTCTTCTGTGCTTTCTGGGGTCCCAGCCCCACTCAGTGGCAGGGGGTCTGGGACGGATTTCCCTTTCCTCATCAGTACTAGAGAGGCCGACTTTGCAGGCAATGACTCCTCTTGGTAACACGATGATGTCTCTCTCCCAGAGAGCTGCAGCCCCGGACAAAACCCTCAGGCTGCTCAGCCCCTGAGTTCTGAGGAAGGGCTTCCCCCCAGCTACAGACAAAGGGGAGACTAAATCCTATTCATCCACTAGGAGTCAAGTGGATCACTTTACTTGTGGGAGAGATGGAAAATAAACCCAAAAGAAGGGGAGTATTTTTGATCTTACGTCCAAATCTTAGATTAAAAACTACCCAGACATGGGATCAATAAAACCAGGTGGTCTGAGCTTGAGTTTTTCCTTTTCTGAGCAAAGATAGAAATGTGATCCTCAGATGGATTTCTCAATCGTGGGGTCAGGCTTGACATTGGAGAAGCCAGGGACGCTGCTCCCTCAGGCAGAGCTGACTGGGAGCAGGGGAGCCTGGAGCTCCCGCACCTGGAGAAGGTGGCCACCAAGCCGGAGGGCCGGCCCAGCCCCGGGTCAGGCTTTTCCCTATAGACTCTGAGGGAATTGTAGGCTCTCTGCAGAGCTGAGATAAAATGTGCAAATCCTGTTTCTGTCAATTGCTTCATGCTCTGATGTTTTATTACTGTTACACTGGGAGAATACAAAAGAGCGTCTGTGACTGCTATTCCTCTTTCAATTCTCTTTATCAATTCTCATTGCGAATGAACACTGGGCACAATTTCGTGTTGAGGATGTCTTTAGTGAAAGGAATCCAAATCGCTGCCTCAGAACTGACTTACTCGGGGCCTTGAGCAGGCTGGCTTTGCTGGAGCAGAGAGGCCCCGGAGCTGGGGAACATGGCCTGAGCCCGGGGAGTGCTGAGGGAGCCGCCTTGTGGAGAAGAATCAGGGTCGGGGGAGGATTGTGTGATTTATCCCAGACACAAAAATAAATCTGGGGGATGTTTGTGCAAGAGGGTGATGGGATCAGAATTAGTGAATATCCCTCTGGGACCCGAGTGGAAGAGGGAAGGCTGATCTGGTCCCTCAGGAACAAAGTTTTTCTGGTGCTTTTGTTCTTCTTATCAAGAAATAAATGCTGTGGGTTCTGTAATATATTGGAAAGAGGCTGAGATTCTGTACTTTCTTCAAGTCCTTCTGATTCTGAAATTTCTTTATTTCCTAGGATGAGAGAGGTTTAGTCCCGTGATCATAATCACCTGCTACAAAGCAGCAGAACTGCCCCTTAGCCAGGCCCGCCCCAAGGCTGACAGACTTTCCCCAACTCTCCCTGGTGGGCTCAGGCCCGGTTCCCGAAAAGAGGCTCAGGGAGTCTCCCTCCTCCCTCATCTCCCTTTTGGAAGAAGAATACTTGGGGTTTTCCGCTGATTAATGAGGCAAAACCCGGACAAAGGGACTGAGAAGGAATTTGTTTTAACTTTTTCAAGGTAGGACCATGTGGAGGGGCTGAAGAGCAGCGATGGGGTCTGGGTGAGTTCCGCTTTTCTAGGTAACTTGTAGATCATTCAAAAAGTTCCATCCCAACAGAGGAGGGTGAGACATGGCCCCTCAGTCCCTCCCAAGGGAGTAAGAAAGTGACTGATGTGCAGGTCGGCGTCTGTGATGAAGATCAGGGGATACAAGAAGATGTCCGGCATCTCCTTCTTTCCCAGCCTCCCCCACACTGATGGATAAGAAGGGCTGGGAATCGGGGTCTCTGAGTCAGGGGAACATTCAGTCTCTCTCTGTGCCCGTTTCCTCTCCCAGCAGAGGCCGACAGAGGCACAGATGGCACAGAAGGTACAGAGAGAGGGCACAGGTGGGAAACAGGGAGAGCAGCACATGCAATGACACATACATACATGTAACCCACACACAAGTGTCCATGTACACACACATATAACTGTTGAGGTCTAGCTTTGGGGTACCTAAATGAAATTAGGGTTAAGGTCTAGTGGCAGGTTTGGGGTACAGATTCGGCGCAAGGGGGTCTAGTAGCGGCGCGAGTTCCCAATAAAAGCATTTATTGGCCCAGAGAGCTAGATTGATAAAAGAGGTTTATTATTATATAAGCAAAGTTAAAGTATAGGCGAAGGTAGAGATAAGGGGGGCACTGGACAGAGGGTCCAGTGGACAGAGGGTCCTCACATGGCAGCCATGTTTGGAATCTCTGCAAAGAGGGGTTCCCAGCGTGGCCTTTTTATAATAGGAGACTTAGCTCGAGGGGCTTTCGGGTGTAGCCCCAAAGTTGGCTCATATCCGGGTGGGGCTGGGAACAGGTCAGATCTTCTATTGGAATTCAAAAGGACCAGGATTTGTGAGTTAAAGGGCAATTTACATTATTAAGTAGGAGAGGGTGGGAATCTAGAAAGCATCATTCCCCCCTCAAGCAGTTGGAACTTAAATTCATTTAAGGAAAAAGAAATAGGGCAAAGTCTCAGAGACAGAATTGAAGATTTTCTCCTTCCAGGATTTTCCAAGTTCAGGGGTCTCCTCTTCATCCCCCCCTCAAGCAGTCACCTCCAAAGGCATGTGGGAAAAGGGGCGCCGATCTCCTCTTAACTGCTTCAAGCTGGCAAGGGTCGTAGAGATTTGGGGTTCATGCCAGGAGGTGAGGCATGAGGTGTGGGGTTTGGGGATGGCAGCAGGGCATCTAAGGGGTGTGTATCCCGGTCAGTCATTCCCAGTCAGTTGTCCCATGTTCTCCAGGCTGAAGGGCGGTTGAGAGTCCAAAGGTTGAAGCCCAGATCTCGTGAGCAGGTTAAAACCGGGGTGTCATCCACGGTGGAGATGGAGACAGCAGGAGATGCATCAGATCCCTTCTGTGGGCTGCCTATAAAAATGCTGATGGCCCATCTAGCAAGGATTAGTAGGAGAAAATGCTGGGAGCAAAAGATTATTTGTCTATAGTAAAAAGTATTAAGTAGCCTCGAATTAATTTCCAGGAAATTACTTTCACTCTTAATTTCCAGGAAAGCTAATTTCTCCTGGTGTTGGTCCAGGGTGTAGACTAAGAAGTCAGGGGAAACTGGAGACCTATAAATCTAATCAAGATAAGAATGCAATTTAAGCTCTTAGAAGTCTTTTAACTGTGCTGCCTTTCTTTAAAAAGAGTTGGTTCCTCAATAAGCAAAGATCCTAAGCCTTCCCCCCACTTTCCCCACTTTTATGGGGGAGGGGTGGAAGGGGTCAGAGGGAATGCAAAGTATCTCAGCACTGACAACCCAGCTTACGGGCCCCTGAGGTGTTGGTGATGCGGGAAAGCTTGCTTTCTAGATTCCCACCCTCTCCTAGTTAATAATGTAAATTGCCCTTTAACTCACAAATCCTGGTCCCTTTGAATTCCAATAGAAGATCTGACCTGTTCCCAGCCCCACCCGGATATGAGCCAACTTTGGGGCTACACCCGAAAGCCCCTCGAGCTAAGTCTCCTATTATAAAAAGGCCACGCTGGGAACCCCTCTTTGCAGAGATTCCAAACATGGCTACCATGTGAGGACCCTTGTCCACTGGACCCTCTGTCCAGTGCCCTCCTTATCTCTACCTTCTCCTATACTTTAACTTTGCTTATATAATAATAAACCTCTTTTATCAATCTAGCTCTCTGGGCCAATAAATGCTTTTATTGGGAACTCGCGCCGCTACTAGACCCCCTTGCGTCGAATCTGTACCCCAAACCTGCCACTAGACCTTAACCCTAATTTCATTTAGGTACCCCAAAGATAGACCTCAACATTGGGACTGTCCTGGGATAAAAAGGGAAACAAGGCCAGACCCCAATTCCCTACCGGGGAGCAGGACGCCGGGGGCCAATTCAGCCCCTGTGGTTTGACGCAATTTCTCCATTATTCCTCCTGCTTGAACTCAGGACAGAGACTAGGGTCTCCTCGGACAGTGTCCAGGGCACCTTCGGGCCTAAGTCTGGGAGAGTTTTCTATTAAACGGCGCTTCCGCTCCAAATATTTTTCAGGAGGCAGAAGTTGCCCTGAGAAAAGAGCTCAGTGTCTCAGGTTAGAGTTAAAGGGAAACCAACAGCTGTTAGCAGCAGAGTGGAAGAAACATTGAGGTTTGGACCCCGAAAAAGTTGAGGTGGTGGGTGGGTCCTAGGTTTCACTAGGTTGAGTCTTTCAGCTTTTAAAGAGACAATTGTGCTGGGTGCGTTTTGGCTCCCCGCTTTTGCCTGAGGGCGTAAGTGTTAATCAGTCCCAGGATTAGAAAGAAAAAAAGCACTTTAAAGGATGGATTTGTCCAGAGAGATTGGGGATTCAGCTAATCTATTCAGAGTTCAGGTGTTGAGAATGAGGCATTTTTCTCAAGCCCAGTGTTTGTCTCTGCAATAAGAGACAGCTTAAAATCTCCATAGGGATGGGGTGTGGATAGGTAAAAACTTTTATTCTTCCAAATCCTTGCAGCCTCCCTCGTATCTCTTAGAGATAGAGCCGACAAAAGAAGGCCTTTTGTCAATCCGCAGCAATTCCTAAAGAATTGTGCCAGAGCTTAGAGCTCCCAATAACAACCCAAGCCCAACCCGAGGGCTTTGGGTGTCCACTGCAAGATAAGGAAAGAAAAAAAGTCTTTTACCTTGTCCAGAATTAAAACTAATTCATGGCAAAACCCGAAAACTTTCGCATTCTATAACGTAACCTTCCTAGACGTCTCTAGAAGGTGTCACAAAGGGCCCTCCCAGAGGACCGTTTGCCAAAAAAAAAAAAAAACAAGATTTCGTCCTCACAGCATCCTATGAGCGACAAATCCCCCCAAGACTGCAGGAGTCTCCTAGCAAGCTCAAATTAGCCCGGGCATTTGAGCCACCCCCGTTATAGAAGCATGACATGGTGGGTTTGCCTCAGTGGAAACCTCCTAAGAGGGCCACCAACATTGAGGGCAAGGTAGCAAAGGAGAGATGTGGTAGGAGTGGGTATGTTCTCCTTTCAATAGCTCCTCTCTTAACACTAGACAGTATGCATATTCTATAGCCCTGGGCTCCTTGAGCAGCAAGTCAGGGGCCTAGCCCTGCCTTCCATCAACATACAGTGTAAAAGGCTCTAGGCCTAAGCCTATTCAGGGCGATGAGATTCCCAACTTTCTCAAAAGGCAAGGTGGGAGTGGCCCCAAGTACTTGGGCGAAGTAAACCTTTAGATAAAGAAACTCTAGCCCCAGGAAGTAAAAAGCTTAGCAGCAACCGTAGTGTGGCCACAAATTAAAATAGCTACTTAAGGCAGTTTTACTTCTGGTCTATGCAGTCACACCTGAACTCAAAAAACTCCCAGCAAATATTAGCTGCAGTCCCAAAGGATTTTATCTTCTACATCAGTTATCATTAATCAAGGACTTCAGATAAAATCTAGTTCAAGAATCACAGTAAAGGGTTTACAGCTTATACAGCTATCTTTCTTATCTAAGTAGACATTTTAAATTTAACATTACACAGATCTTGAAGTTCACAAGTAATTGAACCAAACTTCATATAACTTATTGCCCAACAGAGATGACAAATTTAAGGCATAACTCAGTTACAAATTGCCCAATACCTCTAGAAAACACACCATCTAAGTAGGAAGGTAAACTGTCCCATCTTAGTCCCTCAGCATCTCAAAGAATGGGGGAGGGAAAACAGGGAACAAGTCTAGAGAACATAGAAAAGCACACAGCAAAGACAGACTTCTTTCCTAAAGGTATTCACCGAATTCTTAAATGGCTTCAGTTTCTCCCGTTAACTCATTTCTTGCTGCAGTCAAGGAATGAGGAGAGAAAAGAAATAAAAAGCCATCTTTTAAAGAATTTAATTTGCCTTGACCTGAAATTTTATTCCCCAGTCATCATTCCAAAGGTCTTTCTTGAAGCTGCAACCTGGCCAGGGTTGGAGTCCAGAAACAAACCTTTAATTGTTGGCAGGGACATAGAACGCCAATCCAGAAAAGAATAGAACCGAGTGTGCTAAGAGCAAAAGGTCTTAGGACTAAGAAAAGTAGGAGCAAAAGAGTTCCCACCTGTAGGGTTAGGTAGGAAAGTGTGAGACAAACAGACCTAGCCTGGTTTACCGAGGTTATCTCTCCACAAGCAGCTAGTGCCCTGAAGCTAAGAAAAAAAACCGAGAGCAGTTTAAAATCCCGTCTTTGTAGACAGCCTTGTGAGCATGTGAAAGCATAATTCTGAGGCTTCTACAGACGCAGGATGACCAAATCAGGGGCACCGAGTCCCATTTAAAATGTATGGGACGAGCACACTTCCTGAGGGCCGGAAGCTGCAGCTTTAAGAGCCAGGTAAAGGTCTGGAAGGGGCGCGGCCCACTTGTCCAAATTGCTAGCAAATTTCTATTTTAAAAGTTGGTGACAACCTTTCCGGAGATTTGAGAAGATTTAGATTGAGTGCCCAATCTCCCCACTGTACAGTGACCCCAAGAAGGGGACAGGATAGGAGCATTTAAACGGCAGGTTGCCAAGCCACATGGGAGAGGTCCGAACCAGGCCTCGAGTTCTACACTCCCCACTCCATGGAAGAAGGGGGAGGAAGGGCCAGAACGAGGGTGGGGGAGGAAGAGATGCCATCTTACCCAGCGCAGTGCGTCTTGAATGGTGAGGGCTCCTCTGGAGATTCCACGCTGGAACTTGAAGGCGGGGCAGCTCATCTAAGCCCCCAAATCTTGCTGGGAGAGCAAAACCTGAAGGGAAGACCGCTTACCCCTGTCCAGGGAGTAGCTGCCGTGGGCAGAGACATTCTGTAAACTCACCCCAATTCATTGACCTTTCTCCTCGTGGCTACAGCCTGACCATTAGAGACTCCATTGCATTTAACAGTGGCGTGGGAGAAGGGCTCAAACACAGCTCCTCTTATTCTCCGGCTATCTCCCCAGAACAGAGCAAAGAGAGCGCTGGCCTGGGACCCCCGAGAAGGGTAAGGTCCCCAGAACGGCCACATGACCACTCTTTGGTCTGGGGTGGTGTTAAAGAGACACTTCCTCTCCTGTCTCAACAGTTCCTGCTGGAGAGCAGGACTATCTGGTGACAGGAAAAAAAGATTAGAAATGCATTGAGATGCAAAGGAAGGGCCTTTCTCTTTCTAAAGGATTTGGACAGAGGGAGTTTCTTCAAGCAAAGCATCTGCTCCAGGAAAAGACTTTAGAGGCAGGGGAGTGTCTAGATCAAAATAGAAGCCTTTTCACCTGAAATGGAAGTAGAGTGAGACGGAACACAGATATTCTCCCCACTACCTTTAGAGATAGAGTGAGACCAAAGAAAGAATGCAGATTCTTCCCAGAAGAATACTGCCTGAACAGCTTAAAACCCAGATTGGTTCTGAGTGCGCCCCGAAAAGGTTGGGGTCCAGTTTGATGGCCAAATTATCTAGCTTCCGGTGTTCCCGGTCAGGGAACCAAATGTTGAGGTTTAGCTTTGGGGTACCTAAATGAAATTAGGGTTAAGGTCTAGCGGCAGGTTTGGGGTACAGATTCGGCACAAGGGGATCTAGTAGCGGCGCGAGTTCCCAATAAAAGCATTTATTGGCCCAGAGAGCTAGATTGATAAAAGAGGTTTATTATTAGATAAGCAAAGTTAAAGTATAGGCGAAGGTAGAGATAAGGAGGGCACTGGACAGAGGGTCCAGTGGACAAGGGTCCTCACATGGTAGCCATGTTTGGAATCTCTGCAAAGAGGGGTTCCCAGCGTGGCCTTTTTATAATAGGAGACTTAGCTCGAGGGGCTTTCGGGTGTAGCCCCAAAGTTAGCTCATATCCGGGTGGGGCTGGGAACAGGTCAGATCTTCTATTGGAATTCAAAAGGACCAGGATTTGTGAGTTAAAGGGCAATTTACATTATTAACTAGGAGAGGGTGGGAATCTAGAAAGGAATCTTTCCCACATCATAACTGCATGAGACCCTGTGGAGAGCAGGCAGAGGTGACCTGAGAATCAAGAAACCCGGGTCGGGCCTGATTTTGGCCCAACGATGTCCGAGCTCCTGATCCCCTGTTTGACCCCTGAGTGTGAAGAAAACTTCTCAGGAAAATCAACCTGAGAGAAGCTGCCACGTTGCATGGGTGGGGATTGTCCCTGGGAGCTCCTCTTACCTGATCTCATCGGGAGAAATCAGCATCTGCTTTAACCCCTTTATGACATTGTAATGCCGGAGAAACTGAGGCAGGAGAGAGATTAGAGAGTTTTTAATATTTTATTAATGGGAGAGTATAATTGACTGCACAGGACTCTCATCTCAAATTTTCCAGTCAGACAGAGATAAAGATATCCTGGGACCAAGGAATCCATGTTGGTCCCAGGGCTGGAGGAGACTGTCATCTCAAAGAATCCAGAGGACAGCAATGAATGGGGGAACCCCAACTTCTTAAATACCTTCTAGAAACAAAGGACGGGTAAGAAGCTGTCAGGATGGGGGAGAACCCAGAGACAGGGTGTCTGAATACACAGAAGTAAAGATATCATGGGGTATCTTGGAATATTTTAGAGGGATAGTGTAAATTCTTGAGGACAGAAAAGAGTCGGGAGGTCTACTCTCTGGTTTATCTTGCTAACAATTTATAACCTTAAAACAAATGGTCCTCAGTCTTAATGGGCCAGAGTGGGATTTACAGCTTAGGGGATTGACCCAGAACAGTTAAGGAAACTGAGACAAGGGAAACTCGTACAGGGAAACTGAGTCAGGACAGTTCAAGAGAACTGTGGCATAACACGATGTCCTCGAGGATGCAAAGAAGGAGCCTGAGCCTGGATTCAGGAAACCCGAGTTTAAATTCTGACTCAGAATCTAAGAGATGTGCAATCCTGACCCTGTGACTTTACCTCTGACTGCCTCAGTCTCCTCACCTGTGAAATGGGGATAACACTCCCATCCTTTCTATCCCTAATAGCACCTACCTCCCAGTACAATTACAATGATCCAATGAGACCTTGGAGCCATTCAGGACCTGATAGTGACATCCCCCTTTCCTCCTCCCCCTTCTCACCAGCTTTATTATCTATGACAATCTCCCTTAGAATGAGAGCCCCTGGGGGGGTCGATGGCTTCTGCTTCTCGTTTGCATCCCCGGGACAAGCATTCTGCTTCACACTTACCTTAGTCATCATTTCTCACGGATCCACTTGCTTTGGATTGACTGAGAGGAGAGACTGGGGCCTGGAGGATCAGACAGGGGCTCTCCCAGCCCAGGAGAGGAGAGATTATCGGCCGGCAGGGAGCGTCTCCTTGTCTCTGAGCCGGGAATCCCCTCCTCCGAAGCCCAGATTTGGCCAGAGATTCACCCAGGTCCCGGTTTCCAGAAAGCGTCACAGGCAGGGAAGGGGATGGATTCTAGTGAGGGTCCTCACCCCCCGGGCGCGTCTGGAAAAGGGGGAAAAGGGGGACAGGAGGAGACATCGTCTTGTTCCACAATGTGCAGGATCACAGGGATGTCACCTAGTGACGGAGAAAACCCCCTCCCCTGGGAATGAGGCTCTGCCGGGGTCCCAGGCCAGGATCTGTCCAGTCTGAGCCAGACCCCCTCCCTGCCCCCTGGAGTTCTCCCCTTCTCCAGCAGAGGGCGGCAGTGGGGCAGGCCCAGAAGCAGCATCAGGGAGGCACCTCCCAGGTCTCCAGGCTGGGAGCTCGGGCCCTCTCTGCCTCCTCCCCAGGGCTGGGAGCTCCCTCAGGGTTAAGAGGAATCTAGTCCTGGGGGGGAGAGAGAAACTGCCTTCATTTGTCCAGAACCGGCTGCACCATCATCCTGAGGCACTAGACATGACCTTGCCCTTGGTCCTGAGTCTCCCCCTGGGGACAGAGCAGAGGGGGCCCCTCCCCCAGAGCCAGGCTCAGCCAGGGGGACTCCCTGGGGCTCCCGGGGTCCCTGAGGGGAGGCTCCTCCCACACCTGGGGCTCTTTTGCATCTGGAGCCCAAGGGAGCCGCAGGGAGCCCTGCCCAGGACATAAAAGCTTCCTCCCTCCTTCCTGCCCCTCAGGGCTCTGGCTGCTCTCTGCTCAGTCTCTGAAGGCCAGGATGAGCTCCCCATGGCAGCTGCTCTGGCTCCTGGTGCTCTGGGCTCAGGGTAAGGCCCAGGAGGGCAGGGAAGGGGTGGGAAGGTCCCAGGTTTTCAGGGATGTAAAAGTGACAGTTCCTTGGTACAATGGGGGCACACGATGTGGCACAAGACGGGCAGATGGGGGCTGGGAAACATGACCAAAGCCCTGATTGTAAACCTTGTGCGGTCTGTGGAAAAGGTGGTTTCTGTCTCACGTTGGCGCCCAATACAACCACTTGTCGGTCATTTGGGATTTCTGAGTCTTCACAAAAATTGTCTCCTTCATGTTCTGTAAATTGGACATTCCCACATTTCTGTCTTCCTCTAATTCTGTTGCTTCCCCAGATTCCCAGGGAGCCATTGTGCTGACCCAGTCTCCAGCCTCCTTGTCCGGATCTCCAGGAGAGACAGTCACCATCAGCTGCAAGGCCAGTGAGAGTGTATCTCTTTTTGGTACTAGCTTCTTGCACTGGTACCAGCAGAAACCTGGACAGGCCCCCAGGCTCCTCATCTATGATGCTAACAGGCTGGCATCCGGGGTCCCTGCCCGGTTCAGTGGCAGTGGGTCTGGGACAGATTTCACTCTCACCATCAACAGCCTGGAGCTTGAGGACGCTGCACATTATTACTGTCAGCAGGGTTATAACAGGCCTCCCACAGTGCTTCAGGCCCGAACAAAAACCTCCCCAGTACATCCAGGGGACTCAGCTCAGAGCAGCAGGTGCCTCCTCGGGGTCCCCAGGGCAGAGCAGCCCCTGCTCTCTGGGCAGGCTCTCACCTCCCAGGGCTTCCCCTTTCTGGTCCCCCCTGGGTCCCTCCTTTCTAACTTGTGATCACAAGCCCTGTCTGCACAGCCAAGGCAGAGGGAAGGCAGCACAAACCCAGGAGAAACAAGGGGGAAAACGTAACAAAGAAATGCTGATATTTCAGGTCTATTTGTTATATTTTGCCTCAACAGAAAGCGTTTCTCTTGTGAGGACCCCAAGTTCCCGTTGAGGAGGCTTTCCTCTAGGTCTCTGTAGCAATGACAAAAACTCACTGCTGCTTTTCAGCCATGTCTGAGTCTCTGTGACCCCCTGGGGGTTTTCCTGGCAGAAATATTGAAACAGGTTGGGTCCCTTTAAGACACTGTATTTCCTATTGATCTGTGATCCCTTTCAGAATCTCAGCCATTCCTGGGGAAGCCATATCCTCCCCAGACACGTTATCTTTGCAGGATGCAGGGCCTTGGATGCAATTAGAAATCCTGCCACAAAGCCCCACTTTGAAATGCTGTTAATTCTAACAGGAGATCCGGGCTGTCCCAGCCCCTCCTAAGGCCCAACATAACAGCTTCCTTCAATGAAGGTCTTTGCAGATGGATCTAGGCAGCTCCTTTGCTTCCAGGACCTTCTGTCCATTGAGAACTGCCTTCTCTCAGTGCAAAACTCCATTTCCCATAGATCTGCCACTACAGAAGTCTGTCTCTGGGGAACTGATTTCTGTCCAACAATAAACTTTCGTTTTGCAACTAATATTCAGGAATGAGTGACTTCTTTCCCTCCTAAAACCTGCAGCCGATTTAAAGGGGATTCTCAGCAGCTCTTACAGCCACTAACCTCTAGGCCACCAGGAATCTAGAGCACCCAAAGCGCATCCCAGGGATGCTGCTCCCTCAGGCAGAGCTGACTGGGAGCAGGAGAGCCTGGAGTTCCTGCACCTGGAGAAGGTGGCCACCAAGCCGGAGCGCCGGCCCAGCCCCGGGTCAGGCTTTTCTCTGTAGACTCTGAGGGAATTGTAGGCTCTCTGCAGAGCTGAGACAAAACATCCAATTCTTTCAGCAAATTTGTTCATTTTCTGCTTCATGAGGATGAGCCTGTGGCCAGAGCTGAGTGTGCTCCCTCCTTTTGGAGAGCGGTAAGTTCCTCCCTGTCCTTAAGTCGACTTCCTAATGGGCTGTCGACTAGAATTCCCTGGCTAAGGTCCTGACACTCATTTTTGGACTGTGATTTCCCCATGTTACTTAGTTCCCCAAACTAAGTTCAGCAGTTTCTCGGCAGCCTCCCTTGGCAATTCTTTACCACCTGGGCCTGTCACAGTCCAGCACGCAACAAAATTTAGCGAGAGCTATTCACTCGGGTTCCCTAAAACCCAGCCAATAAGATCCCCAAACTATTCCAAGAGCTCACCGAGCCACATGGTGCGGATTCTAAACTGCGCCTGCCAGTCAGGACATTCGTTTCTTCCAAAGTATGAGTTTCTGTACATCACTGAGTCTGCTTGCTTCCGTCCGTTGTCTGACAGGGAGGGAGGATGCGCACACTTGAGTCGGAGACCAGTGGAAAAATTCCTTCGTGGGCACCTGCCTCTGCTCAAGGTGCGCACCCTTCTCCCCAAAAGACACCATCCCGGATGAGCTCCCAAAATTGTTTGGGGCAATTTCACCTACCCAACCTGACTACTCAGGAGTCGCTCCAAATGATGTACAGAAAGAATTTATTAGAATCTCGAGAAGCGGAATGTCCTGGCCTGTGGGCCCAAAAGGACAGCAAGGATACCCACAAGAGGAGAGTCATTCACTTGGAGATGCTGACAACTTTTATACATTTCAGACAAAGACCCCCCAACATCCCACCCTTTACAGGCTGTGATTGGTTACATAAACATTTATCCCCCTATTTGGTCAGTGGAATGCACTGAAAAAGGTGATAGACAGCTTCGGCCACTTAACTCCTTCTTTGGACAATGGAATGCAGTCCAGGTCTCATCTAAAATCACGTGACCAGGGCCTATAGGACTGATCTGCTTTAGTTACCAGTCTCTGATCAAAATGTGATTAATCTGTAAGTTCTTCACCTTTCACACACCCAGAAAAATGAACTGGCAAGAAAACCTGCAAGTGAAGTCCATCCTGAGGCCTTTCTTGATGTTTCCCATCCATTGCCTCCCATACCCATAACCCTGCCGCAGAAAATACCGCGTGTTCACTTTTTATTAGGACTTAGAGGCCACAACATTTATTTCAAATAAGAAAAGAATCCTTAACCCTGAAGCCAGGATTCCCCTGTCTGTAGCAGGCAGAACGAGAGCCCATTTCTGGGACTGTCACAGATCCTTATGGCCTGACTATTGTCCCAATGAGCCAGGAAGCCAGTGACATAGAGTTAATGCTGAGCTACTTTCCCTTTGTGGAAGTCACTGAGGTCCTCAAGAAGCAGCTTTCCCTTATATTTGCTGTGACGAGGGGAGGTGACTGCTCTTTCTCACAGACTTCGAAGTGCATCAACTCCAGCCCATGACTGTGCCCCCCGAGATCTGCCAGCTTGTGCCGGGCCTGAGCTGTTTCACCTCCGGGATGGAGGAAATTGTGGGAACTTGAGCCTCAAACCAGATTCTCCTACAAACCCACCCAGTTCTCTGTTGTTTCTTATCTTGAGAGGGGAGCCCTTATAACCTGATGATCTAAACTGGAGACATCACCTTGGCTCCTGAAGCCCAGTAGAAAGGAGGTTCTGAGCCCATAAAATAGCGGGAAGATGAGTCTTTTCTATCTTAATGGGCCTTCTGAAAAGTCTGTGTCCCCCCCAGGGTGTAAAGGACACCCTGGATTTTAAATGTAGTTTAAGTCAAGTAAATCATATGTACTTTTCTATGATTTATTGATAGGTGAGGGCTAAAGGCAGCTCTCTAGGACTACATGCTATAGGAAAGATATTAAGTTGCTTAAGCCGAAGTTTGGGAGCTAATCACAGCAAACCAGATCTAGCGAAATGGATATCAATATTAATTGACATATTGACATATGGTGGTGCAATGAATGGAGCCTGGACCTGGATTCAGGAGGATCTGAGTTTAAACAATGTCTCAGACATTTGGTAGCTGTAAAGGCCTCACCGTGTCTCTTTCTTTGATTTTCTCAGTTTCTTCATCTACATAAAATCCCTATATCCTATAGGTAGAATTCCTACATGAATCCCCATGAATCTGTGGGCACATCAGTGGTTTTAGTTAATGGCTCCTAGCTCCCACCGAAATTATAGAGAAAAAGGGAGATAAAATTTTAATGTACTTTGCAACCTTTAAGATAGTCAATAGTAGCTAATAATAATAAAAGAAAAGCTTATGAGGTTGCATTTTGCTTTGAATTCTGAGGACCTGATTTACAGAGACTGTTTCTATTTTTCTATTACTTTCCCCAGTGTGTAGCATTTTGTTTTGTGTATAACATAATAAGGCTCATTTTCCAGCTGCGATTTCTGAATGTAGAAAAAATCATAACATTTTATTTTCTTTTTCTTTTTTCTCTATTTCCTTTCCCACCCTGATTATTGCTGAAACATGTTTAGCATTATTGCACACGTGTAACCTGAGTCATGTTGCTGGACTTCTCAGTGAGTGGGGAGAAGAGGGAGAGGGAGAATTTGAAAGTTAGAATAGAAAAACATTAGAAATTCTTTTTATCTTTATTTAGAAAAATGGTTTTTTAAACCCAAGTATGACACGAATGCTTTTCCTGTGTTTGTTCACTATAGATTGAGTGGAGAGAGGAGAGCCTGGAGGCGGGGGATCAGACAGGGGCTGTTGCAGTCGCCCAGGGTAGAAGGGAATGGCGGCCCAGGCTTCTGGTCCCTGTTTCTGAGCTAGTTACGCTCCCATCAGAGCCTCCCCCTGAGCCCTCTTTGCCCAGAGCCTCATTTCTAGAAACCTTCAGAGCCTCCAGGGCGTGTCAGGATGGGACATGGGGACAAGGACAGACCGAATGCTCTTCCCCACAGGCCTCAGACAAGGGCAGGATCCCCCAGTGACTGACAAAGCCCATTGACCAGGAGCCAGGCTCGAACAGGCTTTTCCCAGGGTCCCAGGCCAGGATCTGTCCAGTCTGAGCCAGACCCCTCCCTGCCCCCTGGAGTTCTCCCCTTCTCCAGCAGAGGGCGGCAGTGGGGCAGGCCCAGGAGCAGCATCAGGGGGGCAACTCCCAGGTCTCCAGGGCTGGGAGCTCGGGCCTTCTCTGCCTCCTCCCCAGGGCTGGGAGCTCCCTCAGGGTTAAGAGGAATCTAGTCCTAGGGGAGAGAGAGAAACTGCCTTCATTTGTCCAGAACCGGCTGCACCATCATCCTGAGGCACTAGACGTGACCTTGCCCTTGGTCCTGAGTCTCCCCCTGGGGACAGAGCAGAGGGGGCCCCTCCCCCAGAGCCAGGCTCAGCCAGGGGGACTCCCTGGGGCTCCCGGGGTCCCTGAGGGGAGGCTCCGCCCACACCTGGGGCTCTTTTGCATCTGGAGCCTCAAGGGAGCTGCAGGGAGCCCTGCCCAGGACATAAAAGCTTCCTCCCTCCTTCCTGCCCCTCAGGGCTCTGGCTGCTCTCTGCTCAGTCTCTGAAGGCCAGGATGAGCTCCCCATGGCAGCTGCTCTGGCTCCTGGTGCTCTGGGCTCAGGGTAAGGCCCAGGAGGGCAGGGAAGGGGTTTAGGAGATTTGGGATTTTCAGGAATACAGAAACTGATGATCTTTTAATCCAGTGGGAGAGCAATCTTAGGCCTCAAGAGGAAGATGAAGGCAGATAACTATGACCAGAAACTCTGTTTAAAACCCTTGTGAGGCTTGTGGGAAAGAAGTTTTACTTTTTCCCCAGGTTGATAGCAATGAAACTGATTATTCATCACCTGAGATTTCCATGGTCTCCACAAAATTGTCTCATTCATTTTCTTACAATTGGACATTCACACAGTTCTCTCTGTATCTAATTCTTGGTTCTCTTTAGATTCCCGAGGAGCCACTGTGCTGACCCAGTCTCCAGCCTCCTTGTCCGGATCTCCAGGAGAGACAGTCACCATCAGCTGCAAGGCCAGTGAGAGTGTATATAATGAATTGCACTGGTACCAGCAGAAACCTGGCCAAGCCCCCAGGCTCCTCATCTACTATGCTGACAGCCTGGCATCCGGGGTCCCTGCCCGGTTCAGTGGCAGTGGGTCTGGGAGTGATTATACCCTCACCATCAGCCTGAGGACGCTGCACATTATTACTGTCAGCAGAGTAATAGCTCCCCTCTCCCACAGTGCTTCAGGCCTGAACAAAAACCTCCCCAGTGCATCCAGGGGACGCAGCTCAGAGCAGCAGGTGCCTCCTTGGGGTCCCCAGGGCAGACTCTGGGCCCCTGCTCTCTGGGGAGGCTCTCACCTCCCAGGGCTTCCCCTTTCTGGTCCCCCGGGTCCCCTCCTTTCTAACTTGTGATCACAAGCCCTATGTGCTCAGCCAAGGCAGAGGAGAGGCAGCACAGCCCCTCTGAAATGGAGAGAAAGTCCCTACAGGGAAATGTTGACATTTCAGGTCCCCTTCATATCTTTGCCCCACAGTAGTGAGTTTCTTTCTCTGGTTGGGAGCCCATGTTCCTGTTGAGCAGGGTTTGCTCCCATTCTCTGTAGCAATGGCAGATGTATCTTGCTTGTTTTTCAGCCATGTCTGTTTCTTTCAGACTCTACTCAGAATTTTCTTGTCATAGACATTGGTGCTTTGCCATCACCTCCAGCTTATTTCAGACAAACAAATGGAAGCAAACAGGACTGAGTGACTTGTTTAGAGTCACATAGATAGTAAGTGTCCAAGATTAGACTTAAATTCAGAAACACAAGTGTTGAGGATTCCACGCCCAGCGCTCCATGCTCTCACTGCTCCGTGGGACTGCCATGATAGAGACCAGATCTCCACCTTTGGGGATTCACCTGGAGACTGTCTGTTTTTAGTCTCCTCAGTGTATAGAGTCTGCTCTCTCTCTGTATAGAAGCTGTCAAGGGTTAAGGTCCTTTTCAAATTTTTTGCTCATTTTGTCAGAGAAGAATGAAAGACAAACTAGCAAAGAAAACAAAGAGAAAAAACCCCTAAATGGAGTCTGCTTTTTTGCGGCGAGGGGCTGCATGGTGTTACCGAGCTTCCTCGACAGACTGCGGGGCAGCAGCGAGGCACTAGCCCTACTGTGCTGTGCCTGCGCTCCGAGACTCTGAGAGCGTGCTGAGACATTCTGGGGGAGGGGTGGCCAGGTCCCGAGAGACTCCAGCTGTTTGGGGTTGTATTCTTCGCCCCGGTGTTTTTAGCTTCTCTGCTGGGCTGCTGACTTGCTGCCAGGGCAATGTATCCAGTCCTGTAGCAAAGCTCCCCCCGCAGAGATGGCTGCGATCACTCCCCACCCCCTCTCTGGTCTGCTCGGCTGTGAGCTTCCTTCCGTGTTCTCGCTGCCGCTGCTGCCCTCAGCCTGCGCCCGATCTAAAACCATCCCTACCCTCGAGCAAAAACAAAATTCGCTTTCCTGGCGAATTTCAGGGATGTCTTTGGTAACTATTTGTGGGGTTTTTTTCAGTTAAGCATTAATTCAGAGGCTTGTCATGCAATGGATTCTGAGAAAAAAACTCGGAGCTTACACAGCTGTGTGCCTCCTCTCCGCCATCTTTATAATTCGTACTTGCACTACGTCAGTCTCTCCTGGATCCATGCCCTGTGGTAAAGGAGGAGAGAGGGTTGAATAGTTCAGAACATGCAGGTCATAGTGGAGAGTTCTGATGAAAGGAGATCCGTGGAGAAGAAAATTTACTGCTAATTGCAACAACAACAACAAAGAGAGCTGTCTGCTCAAGAACAAAATGAAAGAAATTGAAGGGAAAGGAAAGGAATGAGCATTCTGTGTGTTGAGCTTGGGGACTCCTCCCCAGTCTAGGACTGCCTATGGGAGGTAGAACTGGGTCCTCGGCTCTGGATGCCAAAAGTTCATTTTAAGACTTAGTTTCCATCCTATTCATAATCACCCCATGCTCATTTACCATTTCATTGAATCAAACAACCAACATTTATTAAGCACCAGCCAATCAGTGTACATGGAGATAAAGATAAAAAGAGAAGAGTTAAATAATACCTGCCCACATATTGCAAGACTCTATACACATAGTGATACACCCTCAATTAGCCCAATGGTCCACTTCCTCAATCTACTCAATTCTCATGACCTACGACACTCAGCTCAGTGTTTGGTATACAGTAGGTAGTTCATAAATGCTCCTTAACCTGTCAACCTCATGTATATCCAGAGATGGACCTAATATAGACTTTGACATTGGCCACAAATGTTCCACTTCCATGTTCATGAATCTGATATTTCTTTCTCTGATCATAGCCTTCTGTCTTTCCTTTCTTTCTGTTTTACCAGCCCTGAGCCTGTTCTTCCAGATCTGAAGATTAATATAAAGAGTTTTCTCCCTTAATACATCTCAAGAAACTCACGTGTCTTATCTGGAATTTGCCTTGATGTTGGCAAGATGCTTTTCTTGTTTCTTTGTTTAAACTCATATAATAGAGAAATATCAGATACTGATTAGTGTGGGTCAATTCTTTTTTTTTTTTTTTTTGACTTTTCTTTCTGTCCTTTTTCTAATATTTTTTCCAGTACTGGATTTGTTTTCTGTGCTCACTCCTTTTTCTCTCTCTCTGTAATTTTTTGCAGATATAAATGTATATATATATGTACATGTGCATGTATATATTCACATACACACATATATAAAACTTACAAGGACATTTGTATGTCCATATGTATGCACGTGTGCTATGTTCAATGTTTTCATATTTTATGTTATACACTCACATATGTGCCTATCATATATTTAATTATATAACATTTACCATAAATTCACATTGTATATGTATGTCGAGTATCCCGATATGTGTACTATGTAACAAGATATGTAGCAGATAAACAAGTTGACAGATAGAGACACAAATTATCTAAATAACTTGATTTTCTTTACATGTCATTCTCCCTCCAGCATTAGAATGTGAGCATCTTAAAGGCAAAGCTGTCTTGTCCCTTTTGGTTTCCTCAACACAATACAATGGCAAACACATCAGAGGCACTAAATAAATGCTTGTTGATTGCTTGACTACCCTCAAGAAATTTATATTTTAAATGGAAAAAGTGTGTACATGTTTGGGCATATACAAATAAATAATGGGATGAGGAGAGAATTCGATGCCAGGATGAATGAGAAATACTTCAGTCGAAGGTAGTATCTGAGATAAGCCTTAAAAGAAAGAAGAGATTCTAAGAAATGATAGAAGGGAGTGAGTATATTCCTTATTTGAAAAATAAATGACCAATAATGGAAGCCAGGATGGCTTCTGCACTTTATAAACATTATCTCATTTGATCTTTCCTACCACCAAGGGAGGCAGGATTATTATTATTATTATTCCCACTTGCAGTGGAGGGTACTGAAGCAGAGAGAGAAAATAATTCACCCAGATCATACAACTAGTAAGTATCTAAGGCCACACTTGAATTCAGCTCTTTCTGACCTCAGGCCTAATACTCTGGCCCCTCTACCACCTTGCTGCTTCTATAACAAAAAAGGCAAGAAAAGAATGTCACTACCTAATTTTAAGAAAAATGACAATAGCTGATGGGAAATACAGCAAAAACAGATCAAATTTTATTTACATATTTAATCTGTTAGTGGAGAAAAGATGAGAAACAGATAAAAAGTCATGAACTACCCTTACAAAATATGGAAGTTTGAGCAATGAAAAGCAATCACCAATACAAACAGGACAAAAGAGCCCAGCAACAAAATTTTGCCTCATCAATACTTGATTTCCTGCACTCTCCTCCCCAGTGATGCTAGAGAGCACAGACTTCTTCAAAGTGCAGCTCAAGGATCACTTCCATCTTGAGGCCTTTCGTGATGTTTCCCATCCATTGCCCACACCCATAACCCTGACCCAGAAAGTACCGCGTGTTCACTTTTATTAGGACTTAAGAGCCACAACTTTTATTTCTCACAAGAAAAGGATCCTTAAGAACCAGGATTCCCCTGTCTGCAGCAGGCAGAACCAGAGCCCATTTCTGGGTCTGTCACAGATCCTTATGGCCTGACTATTGTCCCGATGAGCCAGAAAGCCAGGGACATAAACTTAATGCTGAGCTACTTTCCCTTTGTGGAAGTCACTGAGGTCCCCAAGAAGCAGCTTTCCCTTATATTTGCTGTAACAAGGGGACGTGACTTCTCTTTCCCACAGACTTCGAAGTGCATCTACTCCAGCTCATGACTGTGCCCCCCGAGATCTGCCAGCTTGTGCTGGGCCTGAGCTGTTTCACCTCCTGGATGGAGGAAATTGTGGGAACTTGAGCCTCAAACCAGATTCTCTTACAAACTCACCCAATTCTCTGTTGTTTCTTATCTTGAGAAGGGAGCACTTATAACCTGAGGATCTAAACGGGAGAGATCACCTTGGCTCCTGAAGCCCAGTAGAAAGGGAGTTCTGAGCCCTGAGTGAGATAGCTGGAAGGTGAGTCTTTTCTATCTTAATGGGGCTTCTGAAAGGTCTGTGTCTCCCCCAGGGTATAAAGGACACCCTGGATTTTAAATGTAGCTTAACTAAAATTAATAATATGTACTTTTCTATAATTTATTGATATGTGAGAGCTAAAGGCAGCTCTCTAGGACTACATGCTATAGGGAAGAGGCTAAGTTGCATAGGTGGAAGTTTGGGAGCTAATCACAGCAAACCAGATCTAGCGAAATGACTATCAATATTAATTGACATATTGACATATAATTGGTGATGCATGAATGGAGCCTGGACCTGGGTTTAGGAGGATCTGAGTTTAAACAAGGCCTCAGAAATTTACCAGCTGTGAAGGCCTCACTGTGTCATTTTCTTTATCTATAAAATGGATATAATTCCTATATGAATCCCCAGGAATCGATGGGCACATCAGTGGTGTTAGTTAATGGCTCCCACCTCTCACCGAAATTATAGAGAAAAAGTGAGATAAAATTTTAATGTACTTTGCAATATTTGATAATCAGTAAATATTAGCTCGTAATAATAAAAGAAAAGATTATGATGTTGCATTTTGCCTTGAATTCTGAGGACCTGTGGCACAGAGACTGTTTCTATTTTTCCATTACTTTCCCAGCGCGTAGCATTTTCTTTTGGCAATAACGTAATAAGGCTCATTTTTCAGCTGCGATTTCTGAATGTAGATAAAATTATAACATGTTACTTTCTTTTTCTTTTTTCTCTATTTCCTTTCCCACCATGATTATTGCTGAAACATGTTTAGCATTATTGCACACGTGTAATCTGAGTCATGTTGCTGGACTTCTCAGTGAGTGGGGAGAAGAGGGAGAGGGAGAATTTGAAAGTCAGAATAGAAAAGCATTTTCTTGTGTTTGTTCACTATAGATTGAGTGGAGAGAGGAGAGCCTGGAGGCGGGGGATCAGACAGGGGCTGTTGCAATCACCCAGGAGAGAAGTGAATGGCGGCCCAGGCTTCTGGTCCCTGCTTCTGAGCTAGTTATGCTCCCATCAGAGGCTCCCCCTGAGCCCTCTTTGCCCAGAGCCTCATTTGTAGAAACTGTCAGAGCCTCCAGGGCATGTCAGGATGGGAAATGGGGACAAGGACAGACCGAATGCTCTTCCCCACAGGCCTCAGACAAGGCAGGATCCCCGTCACAGTCCAGCACTCAACCAAATTTAGCGAGAGCTATTCCCTCGGGTTCCCTAAAACCCAGCCAATAAGATCCCCAAACTATTCCAAGAGCTCACCGAGCCACACGGTGCGGATTCTAAACTGCGCCTGCCAGTCAGGACATTCGTTTCTTCCAAAGTATGAGTTTCTGTACATCACTGAGTCTGCTTGCTTCCGTCCGTTGTCTGACAGGGAGGGAGGATGTGCACACTTGAGTCGGAGACCACAGGAAAAATTCCTTCGTGGGCACCTGCCTCTGCTCAAGGTGCGCACCCTTCTCCCCAAAAGACACCATCCCGGACGAGCACCCAAAGCTGTTTGGGGCAATTGCACCTCCCCAAACTGACCACTCAGGAGTCGCTCCAAATGATGCACAGAAAGAATTTAATAGAATCTCGAGAAGCGGACTGTCCTGGCCTGTGGGCCCGAAAGGACAGCAAGGATACCCACAGGAGGAGAGTCATTCACTTGAAGATGCTGACAACTTTTATACATTTCAGACAAAGAACCCCCCAAATCCCACACTCTATAGGCTGTGATTGGTCACATAAACCTTTATCCCCCTATTTGGTCAGTGGAATGCAGAGAAAAAGGTGATCTACAGCTTAGGCCACTTAACTCCTTCTTTGGACAATGGAATGCAGTCCAGGTCTCATCTAAAATCACGTGACCAGGGCCTATAGGCCTGATCTGCTTTAGTTACCAGTCTCTGATCAAAATGTGCTTAATCTGTAAGTTCTTCACCTTTCACACACTCAGAAAAATGAACTGGCAAGAAAACCTGCAAGTGAAGTCCATCCTGAGGCCTTTCTTGATGTTTCCCATCCATTGCCTCCCACACCCGTAACCCTGCCCCAGAAAGTACCGCGTGTTCACTTTTATTAGGACTTAGGAGCCACAACATTTATTTCACACAAGAAAAGAATCCCTGGAGCCAGGATTCCCCTGTCTGCAGCAGGCAGAACGAGAGCCCATTTCTGGGACTGTCACAGATGCCTATGGCCTGACTATTGTCCCGATGAGCCAGGAAGCCAGTGATATAAACTTAATGCTGAGCTACTTTCCCTTTGTGGAAGTCACTGAGGCCCCCAAGAAGCAGCTTTCCCTTATATTTGCTGTAACAAGGGGATGTGACTGCTCTTTCCCACAGACTTTGAAGTGCATCTAGTCCAGCCCATGACTGTGCCCCCCGACATCTGCCAGCTTGTGCTGGGCCTGAGCTGTTTCACCTCCTGGATGGAGAAAAATGTGGGAACTTGACTCTCAAACCAGATTCTCTTACAAACCCACCCAGTCCTCTGTTGTTTCTTATCTTGAGAGGGGAGCACTTATAACCTGATGATCTAAACAGGAGACATCACCTTGGCTCCTGAAGCCCAGTAGAAAGGAGGTTCTGAGCCCTGAGTGAGATAGTGGGAATGTGAGGCTTTTCTATCTTAATGGGGCTTCTGAAAAGTCTGTGTCCCCCCCAGGGTATAAAGGACACCCTGGATTTTAAATGTAGTTTAAGTCAAGTAAATCATGTGTACTTTTCTATGATTTATTGCTAAGTGAGGGCTAAAGGCAGCTCTCTAGGACTACATGCTATAGGAAAGATATTAAGTTGCATAAGCGGAAGTTTGGGAGCTAATCACAGCAAACCAGATCTAGCGGAATGGATATCAACATTAATTGACATATTGACATATGGTGGTGCAATGAATGGAGCCTGGACCTGGATTCAGGAGGATCTGAGTTTAAACAATGTCTCAGACATTTAGTAGCTGTGAAGGCCTCACCGTGTCTCTTTCTTTGATTTTCTCAGTTTCTTCATCTACATAAAATTCCTGTATCCTATAGGTAGAATTCCTACATGAATCCCCATGAATCTGTGGGCACATCAGTGGTTTTAGTTAATGGCTCCTAGCTCCCACCGAAATTATAGAGAAAAAGGGAGATAAAATTTTAATGTACTTTGCAACCTTTAAGATAGTCAATAGTAGCTAATAGTAATAACAGAAAAGATTATGATGTTGCATTTTGCTTTGAATTCTGAGGACCTGTGGCACAGAGACTGTTTCTATTTTTCTATTACTTTCCCAGCGCGTAGCATTTTGTTTTGTGTATAACGTAATAAGGCTCATTTTCCAGCTGCGATTTCTGAATGTAGATAAAATCATAACATTTTACTTTCCTTTTCTTTTTTCTCTATTTCCTTTCCCACCATGATTATTGCTGAAACATGTTTAGCATTATTGAACATGGATAACCTGAGTCATATTGATGGACTTCTCAGTGAGTGGGGAGAAGAGGGAGAGGGAGAATTTGAAAGTCAGAATAGAAAAGCATTAAAAATTCTTTTTATCTTCATTTAGAAAAATGGTTTTTTAAGCCCAAGTATGACACGGATGCTTTTCCTGTGTTTGTTCACTATAGATTGAGTGGCGAGAGGAGAGCCTGGAGCCGGGGGATCAGACAGAGGCTGTTGCAGTCGCCCAGGGTAGAAGTGAATGGCGGCCCAGGCTTCTGGTCCCTGTTTCTGAGCTAGTTACGCTCCCATCAGAGCCTCCCCCTGAGCCCTCTTTGCCCAGAGCCTCATTTCTAGAAACCGTCAGAGCCTCCAGGGCGTGTCAGGATGGGACATGGGGACAAGGACAGACCGAATGCTCTTCCCCACAGGCCTCAGACAAGGGCAGGAGCCCCCAGTGACTGACAAAGCCCATTGACCAGGAGCCAGGCTCGAACAGGCTTTCCCCGGGTCCCAGGCCAGGATCTGTCCAGTCTGAGCCAGACCCCCTCCCTGCCCCCGGGAGTTCTCCCCTTCTCCAGCAGAGGGAGGCAGTGGGGCAGGCCCAGGAGCAGCATCAGGGAGGCACCTCCCAGGTCTCCAGGCTGGGAGCTCGGGCCCTCTCTGCCCCCTCCCCAGGGCTGGGAGCTCCCTCAGGGTTAAGGGGAATCTAGTCCTGGGGGAGAGAGAGAAACTGCCCTCATTTGTCCAGAACCGGCTGCACCATCATCCTGAGGCACTAGACATGACCTTGCCCTTGGTCCTGAGTCTCCCCCTGGGGACAGAGCAGAGGGGGCCCCTCCCCCAGAGCCAGGCTCAGCCAGGGGGACTCCCTGGGGCTCCCGGGGTCCCTGAGGGGAGGCTCCTCCCACACCTGGGGCTCTTTTGCATCTGGAGCCCCGAGGGAGCCGCAGGGAGCCCTGCCCAGGACATAAAAGCTTCCTCCCTCCTTCCTGCCCCTCAGGGCTCTGGCTGCTCTCTGCTCAGTCTCTGAAGGCCAGGATGAGCTCCCCATGGCAGCTGCTCTGGCTCCTGGTGCTCTGGGCTCAGGGTAAGGCCCAGGAGGGCAGGGAAGGGGTGGGAAGGTCCCAGGTTTTCAGGGATGTAAAAGTGACGGCTCCTTGATACAATGGGGGCACACGCTGGGGCACAATACGGGCAGATGGGGGCTGGGAAACATGACCAAACCCGGATTGTAAACCTTGTGCGGAGTGTGGAAAAGGTGGTTTCTGTCTCACGTTGTCGCCCAATACAACGACTTGTCGGTCATTTGGGATTTCTGGGGTCTCCACAAACTTGTCTCATTCATGTTCTTTAAATAGGACATTCCCACATTTCTGTCTTCCTCTAATTCTGTTGCTTCCCCAGATTCCCAAGGAGCCATTGTGCTGACCCAGTCTCCAGCCTCCTTGTCTGCATCTCCAGGAGAGAGTCACCATCCGCTGCAAGGCCAGTGAGAGTGTTGGTAGCTTCTTGCACTGGTACCAGCAGAAACCTGGCCAAGCCCCCAGGCTCCTCATCTATGGTACTAATAGCCTGGCATCCGGGGTCCCTGCCCGGTTCAGTGGCAGTGGGTCTAGGAGTGATTATACCCTCACCATCAGCAGCCTGGAGCCTGAGGACGCTGCACATTATTACTGTCAGCAGGGTTGGAGCTCCCCTCTCCCACAGTGTTTCAGGCCCGAACAAAAACCTCCCCAGTGCATCCAGGGGACTCAGCTCAGAGCAGCAGGTGCCTCCTCGGGGTCCCCAGGGCAGAGCAGCCCCTGCTCTCTGGGCAGGCTCTCACCTCCCAGGGCTTCCTCTTTCTGGTCCCCCCTGGGTCCCTCCTTTCTAACTTGTGATCACAAGCCCTGTCTGCTCAGCCAAGGCAGAGGGGAGGCAGCACAGCCCCTGGGAAACAGAGAGAAAGTCCCTACAGGGAAATGCTGACATTTCAGGTCCCCTTGATATCTTTGCCCCAACATAATGAGTTTCTTTCTCTGCTTGGGAGCCCACGTTCCCGTTGAACAGGGTTTGCCCCCATTCTCTGTAGCAATGGCAGGTGTATCTTGCTTGTTCTTCATCCATGTCTGAGTCTCTGTGACCCTACTCAGAATTTTCTTGTCACAGACACTGGTGCTTTGCCATTTCCTCCTCCAGCTTATTTCAGACAAACAAATGGAGGCAAACAGGACTGAGTGACTTGTTCAGAGCCACATGGATAGTAAGTGTCCAAGGTTAGATTAAACTCAGAAACGCGAGTCTTGGGGATTCCAGGCCCAGAGCTCCATCCTCTCACTGCCCCGCGGGGATGCCATGATAGAGACCAGATTGCTTTTTCTCCAGCCCAGGACACATGGTCTCTCAGGCTGGTTCCTTCTGCCCTGGGCCTGGAGACGAGAAAAGGGAGGGTCCCAATATCACCCACTTCTCTCCAGTAGGTGTTTCATCATCTCTTGGGTCTGGAGGACCAGGCCCTCATTGACTCTCTCAGGCTCATGTGTGGGGATTGGAGTGTATTTCCCATCAGGCCTTGGGAGAGTTCCCAGGAGAGCAGGGGGCAGGGCTGGGCCCCCTCACTGCCATCTCTGCTGGGGTCTCTGCCTGGATTCTCTGCCCCAAGGGATCGCCTCATTGTATGAAGGGCCAAGGCCTGTCCACTGCCTTCAGGACCAAGGGCCCACACACGGTTTCACTGCTACTTGAGATTTTCTGGTCAGCCTTTGTCACTGGTAAGAGGGGATCGGCTCAGCTCTGAGACTCAGATCACTGATGGCTTCAGTCCTCACAATGTTCCCAGATTCTCTCCTTTAGCCTCATTATCCCTATCCCAGGAGTGAGCTTGAAGGAAGCATAAACAACTGTTAATAGTGAATTTCTTTAATTGAAATTTCTTATGTGTCAGAATATTCTCACATGAAATAAAGGTGTCAGAGTCTGCACAGAGAAGTCTATAAAATGCAATTTCTGTTTTCAGGAAGATGAGACATGGGCAGTCAGGGAAATGAGCTCTCCCCTAAATGTGGGGGCTTAAACTCAGATAACTTATTCCATTGACTTTTTGGTCATGTTTCCCACATCGAGAATCCTGTGCAGGGCATGGGATCCAGCCTCCCTGTCTGCATCCCTGGAATACAGAATCCCCACCAGTGTCAGAGCCAGGGCCAATATTGGCAAGTGGAGAACCTGGTACCAGTAGGAACCAGCACAGCTGTTGTGTCCTGCTTTCTAGAGCCCCCACACGGGGGTGATTAAAATATACCTTCCTAGAGGAGAAGTGATGAGGGGTCTCCCGAGGATGGTGGGAAGATGGAGTCTGTTTATTTCAAGGGATTTCCCCTTTTTATAATGTAACAAAAACAATTCTGAGCCCGTGGGACCAGATAAATGACTTGCTGTGTAGTTTGCCCCCTGGTATCTCTCTGCTTCAATCACATCACAGGTTGTCACGGCCCCCTGACTCCTCAGGAAGGCCGAGATCCCTTAGGGGAGGTAGGAGCCGAACCAGACATTGTCAGCAGGTTCCCTCAGGGCTGAAGGGTCTGATACCTCACCCCGAGTTCCCCCACTGACTGTGACCCTCTACAGACAGTCACCCAAACTCCTGGTCACTGAAACAGGCTTATGTTAGACCCATGAAGGACCTTTGTCTCCTATGTTTCACTTATCTATGGCTGCTTCTATAAGATCTTTGCCATAATCTGTAGGTACTTTAACATAAGCCTTTCAGGTGCAAGTTTAGAACAGCTTGAACACAGTAACTAATGCAACAGCCAGTTTCTGTTGGTTGTTGCTGCTCAGTACATTTCTCAGGACTTTTTTCCTCTTTGGCTGTCCCATCTGCCCCCCAAACTCTCACCTGCGGCTCCAAGAAGCTGTAGCACGTTCAGCACTCTCTGCCATCTTGACAAACCAGTCAGTCTAACTGACCAATAGGAAACCCACTGCTCACTGAGGAGGCTGTTTGCCTGAATAAATAAAGACTTCCTTGGGAGAATGGGTCCTACTGATTCTGACCAGTTTTGGAAGCAGAACGAACATTCTCATGGCCAAGAGCCTGGAGCCCAGAGCTAGAGGATACCTGCTATTTCCCCCCATGATCCTTTCTAGCCCTCAGGGATCCCATCCTGGAACAAAAGCTCACAACTATAGCATTAATTTGCCTTGGATTAGGGACTGAGGGGCCTGTTATCTCTGATAATATTAGTCCCACTGTGTTTCTCTTCATTATTTTAGGTAAAGTAATTTTGTTGTACTTGGATCACTGTGCGCCATGATCTCTGGCCAATCTGGAAACCCTTCGAGGACTAAAAGGTGGGTTCTGATAGTAGGGGTTAGGGCTGGATGAGCTATTCCATTTCAAAGTGGTGAAATCTCATCCCCTGTCATTCACTAAATTTGTTATGTATGAAAAAGAGTAAATATTGATTTCTTAATTGTTTTCTCTGAAAAACATCAGATCATGTCATGCTGAGTCATTATCCTTTTCAATGGAATTACTGCCTCCTTCATTTGTTCATCAAGCCACTCTTCCACCTTCTCTCTGCAAAGAGAGGCTTTTTTTTTTTTTTGGAGAGGGCAAGATAGCAATCTTCCTGGTAGAAGGCGGGCCCTCATATGAAAAGATGCTCCAAATCATTATTAATCAGAGAAATGCAAATTAAGACAACTCTGAGATACCACTACACACCTGTCAGATTGACTAGAAAGACAGGGAAAGATAATGCGGAATGTTGGAGGGGATGTGGGAAAACAGGGACACTGATACATTGTTGGTGGAATTGTGAACACATCCAGCCCATTCTGGAGAGCAATTTGGAATTATGCTCAAAAAGTTACCGAACTGTGTGCATACTCTTTGATCCAGCAGTGTTTCTACTGGGCTTATACCCCAGAGAGATACTAAAGAAGGGAAAGGGACCTGTATGTGCCAAAATGTTTGTGGCAGCCCTGTTTGTAGGGGCTAGAAGCTGGAAAATGAATGGATGCCCATCAATTGGAGAATGGCTGGGTAAATTATGGTATATGAATGTTATGGAATATTATTGTTCTATAACGAATGACCAGCGGGATGAATACAGAGAGGACTGGCGAGACTGACATGAACTGATGCTGAGTGAAATGAGCAGAACCAGGAGATCATCATATACCTCAACAAAGATACTGTATGAGGATGTATTCTGATGGAAGTGGATCTCTTCGATAAAGAGAGCTAACTCAGTTTCAATTGATCAATGATGGACAGAAGCAATTACACCCAAAGAAAGAACACTGGGAAATGAATATAAACTGCTTGCATGTTTGTTTTTCTTCTCGGGTTATTTATACCTTCTGAATCCAATTCTCCCTGTGCAACAAGAGAACTGTTTGGTTCTGCACACGTATATTTTATCCAGGATATACTGTGACATATTTAACATGTATAGAACTGCTTGCCATCTGGAGCAGGGGGTGAAGGGAGGGAGGGGAAAAATGGGAACAGAAATGAGTGCAGGGGATAATGTAAAAAATTACCCTGGCATGAGTTCTGTCAATAAAAAGTTATTTAAAAAAAAGAAAAGAAAATATTAATGGCATTAGTGCAAATAGAACCTGGTTGAGAATTTCATATCTAGTAATAGGGAGATTGTAGATGTGCTTTCACTTTATTTTTGATGGCCTAATTTCTATTGAATGATAAAATTATCTTTGTTTTTCAAATACAAATTGTGATTTTTGAAAGTTTTATTGTACTATCTTGTATTAATTTGCGTAATCAAACTTGATGGACTAAAAAAAAAAAAGGCAGGCTCATAAAGTTTATGGGAACTTCATGGTATTACATATCATTATTTTCCCTTGGAAAGGAGCATATCCCTTAGATATTTGTCCTTTGATATGGAGCCCAAAGTCATCCCCACCTCCTCATCTCCTTGTGATTCTGGTGAAAGGGAAATCTCCTTTTTCATTTATCTTATTTTATTTATTTTTTAAATCTTTTTTAATTTTTATTTTATTTATCATTATTTTATTTTTTATTTTGTTTAGAGATAACATTACAAATAGGTACAGTTGCTTAAATTTCTAGGGTTTTCAACCCCAAGTCTGGGGTCACACATGAGTGGCTGTGGGTCTGGGACAGATTTTCCTCTCCCTACTAGTATGAGGGCCGCGTTAGCCCCCTGGATACCTTAGAATCAGCCAGAGTCAGAATAAGCAAAAGTCCTTAGTCTTTATTCTTGCTCTTTAGAGGTAGGATTGAATTAGAGGGAAGCAGAATCTCCACAATCTCCTCCACCCTCATCTGTGACCTTGGCTAGTCTTACTCCACCCCCTGGTCCCTCCTACAACCCTCTGTATACACCAGTCATCGAGCCAGCACAGGATAGTGGGAGGGGCTTTTTCCAAGCACATGATAATAGAGTATTGTCCAATCGGTTGTTAGCCTCAAGTGCTCGGCTGTCCTGACCTCAGTGCATCAACTCAAGAGGTTCAGCCCTCTCCCTACCAGCAGCCTAAAGGCAGAGGATGCCGCAGATGCTTATTGTCTGTAGGGTGATAGAAGGGTCCCACTGGGTTCCAGTTCTCCAAACCAAACCTTCCCAGGGCAGTTCCGTTGCTCAGCTTGGGGGGAACAGCCGCTTTCTCAGAGGCAGCAGGACAGAGAAATCCTGGCTGTTTGCTCACAGAGGCCTTAGCTGGGCGCAGCCCGCTACAGCTCCAGCCGTACTTCCTTATGGAAGCCCATCCAGCCTGACATTTGTAGCTTCTGTCCTTAGCTAGTACTTGGGCATGTGATCTGGGGCATTTAGGGAGAAAACATCAAGTAGAGGAACCGTTTCTGATCTGCTAGAAGTGATTCACTCTACAAGGGAAGGCCTGCATTTGTGCCTTCTCCTTCCAAGGGCAGCGAGATAGGAAAACCCTTTTTCCAGTTTTAGAGGAAACAAGGTCAGATTAAAAAAAAAAGCTTGGGCTCGTCCTACACTCTCCAGAGGTATTTTCCTCGTCTTGTGGAGAATTCTAAAGATGAAGCGGCCGTCAGGCATGTCCCGGTGTGTGTTTAATTAGTGCTCGGACTAGGAAATAAACCACTCTGGAGGATCCAACCTTTTAGTGTGAGAGTGTGTGTGTGTGTGTGTGTGCGTGTGTGTGTGCACGTGTGTGTGTGAGTGTGTGTGTGCGTGTGTGTGTGCGTGTGCGCATGTGTGTGCGTGTGTGTGCGTGTGTGTGAGTGTGTGTGAGTGTGTGTGTGCGCATGTGTGTGCGCGCGTGTGTGAGTGTGCGTGTGTGTGCATGTGTGTGCGCGCGCGTGTGTGTGCATGTGTGTGCGTGTGTGTGCGTGTGTGTGAGTGTGTGTGTGCGCATGTGTGTGTGCGTGTGTGTGAGTGTGCGTGTGTCTGTGCGCGCGCGTGTGTGTGTGTGTGTGTATGTACATTTAGGATCATGATAAGCAACAAAGACAGGACAAAATGGCATCTCCATCATGGGTTCATTGTTTCTCTGATGTGCTGACACTGTTTCTTGTGCCAGAAGAAGCTTAAACATGGAGCCCCAGTGACCTAATACTGTACCTGAGAATCAGGAATACGCAGACATTCCCCTTTGTGTTCCCCGAGATCTCAGCCAGTCCTTTTCACTGGAAAGGAGAAAGAACAGGCTCATCTAACAGACTTTCCATGGGCTTCGTGGCTCAGAGGGCCTGGGTGGGAGAGAGAACCGAATTAAGGATAGAACAGAATTACAAAAACCCATCAGGGGATGATCATCATTGCTAAATGCTGAGAAGGAAAATCTGCAGGTCCTCCTCTGGCCACATCCTCCTGTTGCTCAGTAAGTGTCAGCAGTCTTCTCCTGCCTGAGAATCAATTACAAATGCATTTATCTTCATTTAATGTTTTCCATCTGACTCTGGGGTAGCTCGATGGCACAGGGAGAGAATATTGGGCTTGGAAGCAGGGAGGCTCCTCCTCCTGAGATTGAATCTGGCCTCAAAAACGTACTAACTTATTTATCATTTAAGCCTCTTTGCCTCAGAAAAATGAAGTGCCAAGAAAACCTGCAAGTGAAGTCCATCCTGAGGCCTTTCTTGATGTTTCCCGTCCATTGCCTCCCACACCCATAACCCTGTCCCAGAAAGTACCACGTGTTCACTTTTATTAGGACTTAGGAGCCACAACGTTTATTTCTCTCAAGACAAGGATCCTTAAGAGCCAGGATTCCCCTGTCTGCAGCAGGCAGAACGAGGGCCCATTTCTGGGACTGTCATAGATGCTTATGGCCTGACTATTGTCCCAATGAGCCAGGAGGCCAGTGACATAAACTTAATGCTGAGCTACTTTCCCTTTGTGGAAGTCACTGAGGTCCCCAAGAAGCAGCTTTCCCTTATATTTGCTGTAACGAGGGTTCGCGACTGCTCTTTCCCACAGACTTCGAAGTGCATCCACTCCAGCCCATGACTGTGCCCCCTGAGATCTGCCAGCTTGTGCCGGGCCTGAGCTGTTTCACCTCCGGGATGGAGGAAATTTTGGGAACTTGAGCCTCAAACCAGATTCTCTTACAAACTCACTCAATTCTCTGTTGTTTCTTACCTTGAGAAGGGAGCCCTTATAACCTGATGATCTAAACGGGAGAGATCACCTTGGCTCCTGAAGCCCAGTAGAAAGGGGGTTCTGAGCCCTGAATGAGATAGTGGGAATGTGAGGCTTTTCTATCTTAATGGGGCTTCTGAAAAGTCTCTGCCCTCCCCCACCCTCCCAGGATATAAAGGATCCCCTGGATTTAAATGTAGTTTAAGTGAAATGAATAATATGTACTTTTCTCTGATTTATTGATATGTGAGGGCTAAAGGCAGCTCTCTAGGACTAGATGCTATAGGGAAGATGCTAAGTTTCATGGGGGGAACTTTGTCATTGGGAGCTAATCACAGCAAACCAGATCTAGCGAAACGGATATCAATACTAATTGACATATTGACATATAATTGGTGATGCAATGAATGGAGCCTGGACCTGGATTCAGGAGGATCTGAGTTTAAATAATGCTTCAGACATTTAGTAGAGGTGAAGCCCTCACTATGTCACTTATACTATGTCCAAGTTTATTTATCTTTAAAATGGGTATAATTCCTTTATGAACCCCCATAAATATATTAATGATATCAATGATACTAGTTAATAGCTACTAGCTCCCACCAAAATTATAATAAAAAAAGGAGATAAACTTTTAATGTACTCTGCAAACTTTAAGACAATCAATAAATACTAGCTTTATTATAATAATAATAGAAAAGATAATGTTTTGCATTTCCCTTTAAATTAGGAAGACCTATACTACACAGACTGTTTCTTATTTTCCATTCCTTTCCCCAGCATTTAGCATTTTGTTTTTTAGCTGAGATTTCTGAATGTAGATAAAAGCATAATATTTTACTTTCTTTTCTTTTTTCTGTCAATGTTTCCTTTCACAATATGATTATTCTTGAAACATGTTTAGCATTATTGCTCATGTATAACCTAAATCAAATTACTTGCCTTCTCCATGGGGGGTGGGGAGGAGAAGAGGGAGAGGGAGAATTTCAAATTTAATTTTAAAAAGCATAAAAAATTCTTTTTATCTTTAGTTAGAAAAATGGTTTTTTAAGCCCAAGTATGACACGAATGCTTTTCCTGTGTTTGTTCACTATAGATTGAGTGGAGAGAGGAGAGCCTGGAGGCGGGGGATCAGACAGGGGCTGTTGCAGTCGCCCAGGGTAGAAGTGAATGACGCCCAGGCTTCTGGTCCCTGTTTCTGAGCTAGTTACGCTCCCATCAGAGCCTCCCCCTGAGCCCTCTTTGCCCAGAGCCTCATTTCTAGAAACTGTCAGAGCCTCCAGGGCATGTCAGGATGGGAAATGGGGACAAGGACAGACCGAATGCTCTTCCCCACAGGCCTCAGACAAGGGCAGGATCCCCCCGGTGACTGACAAAGCCCATTGACCAGGAGCCAGGCTCGAACAGGCTTTTCCCGGGTCCCAGGCCAGGATGTGTCCAGTCTGAGCCAGACCCCCTCCCTGCCCCCTGGAGCTCTCCCCTTCTCCAGCAGAGGGCGGCAGTGGGGCAGGTCCAGGAGCAGCATCAGGGAGGCACCTCCCAGGTCTCCAGGCTGGGAGCTCGGGCCCTCTCTGCCTCCTCCCCAGGGCTGGGAGCTCCCTCAGGGTTAAGGGGAATCTAATCCTGGGGGAGAGAGAGAAACTGCCTTCATTTGTCCAGAACCGGCTGCACCATCATCCTGAGGCACTAGACATGACCTTGCCCTTGGTCCTGAGTCTCCCCCTGGGGACAGAGCAGAAGGGGCCCCTCCCCCAGAGCCAGGCTCAGCCAGGGGGACTCCCTGGGGCTCCCGGGGTCCCTGAGGGGAGGCTCCTCCCACACCTGGGGCTCTTTTGCATCTGGAGCCCAAGGGAGCCACAGGGAGCCCTGCCCAGGACATAAAAGCTTCCTCCCTCCTTCCTGCCCCTCAGGGCTCTGGCTGCTCTCTGCTCAGTCTCTGAAGGCCAGGATGAGCTCCCCATGGCAGCTGCTCTGGCTCCTGGTGCTCTGGGCTCAGGGTAAGGCCCAGGAGGGCAGGGAAGGGGTGGGAAGGTCCCAGGTTTTCAGGGATACAAAACTTGATGATCTCTTAATTCAGTGGGTGAGCAATCTTAGACCTCAAGGAGGTAGATGAAGGCTGAGAACCATGAGAACTCTGTTTAAAACCCTTGTGAGGCTTGTGGGAAAGATGTTTTATTTTTCCTCAGGTTGATAGCAAAAAAACCAGCTTATTCATCACCTGGAATTTCCATGGTCTCCACAAAATTGTCTCATTATATTTTTAAAAATAGACATTCACACACTTCTTTCTCGATCTAATTCTTGGTTCTCTTTAGATTCCCAAGGAGCCATTGTGCTGACCCAGTCTCCAGCCTCCTTGTCCGCATCTCCAGGAGAGACAGTCACCATCAGCTGCAAGGCCAGTGAGAGTGTATATAGTTACTTGCACTGGTACCAGCAGAAACCTGGCCAAGCCCCCAGGCTCCTCATCTATGATGCTAACAGCCTGGCATCCGGGGTCCCTGCCCGGTTCAGTGGCCATGAGTCTGGGACAGATTTCACTCTTACCATCAGCAGCCTGGAGCCTGAGGACGCTGCACATTATTACTGTCAGCAGAGTTATGACTATACTCCCACAGTGTTTCTGGCCCGAACAAAAACCTCCCCAGTGTGTCCAGGGGACTCAGCTCAGAGCAGCAGGTGCCTCCTCGGGGTCCCCAGGGCAGAGCAGCCCCTGCTCTCTGGGCAGGCTCTCACCTCCCAGGGCTTCCCCTTTCTGGTCCCCCAGGTCCCCTCCTTTCTAACTTGTGATCACGAGCCCTGTCAGCTCAGCCAAAGCAAAGGGAGGGAGCACAAACCCAGGGGAAAGAAGAGGAAAAACCTTCAGGGAAATGCTGACATTTTAGGTGGCCTTGATATCCTTGAAGTTTCTCTTGTGTGGAGCCCAAGTTCCCCTTGAGGAGGCTTTGCTCTAGGTCTCTGCAGCAATGACAGAAACTTGTTGCTGTTTTTCACTGTGTCTGAGTCTCTGTGACCCCACTGGGGGTTTTCTTGGCAGAGATACCACAGGGTTTTGCCTTTTCTTCCTCCAGCTCACTCACAGATGAGGAAATGGAGACAAACAGGATTAAGTGACTTGTTCAGAGCCACATGGCTAGTAAGTGTCCGAGGTTACATTTGAACTCAGGAACACGAGTCTTGGGGGTTCCAGGCCCAGCGCTCCATCCTCTCACTGCCCCAGGGGGCCGCCATGATAGAGACCAGATTGTTATTTCTCTAACCTGGGCCACACTGGTCTCAGACTGGGGTCCTTCTGCTCTGGGCCTGGTCAAGAGCCAACATGAAGCCGCCAATATCACTCAGTCACCCCCAATTAGCATCTGATTATTTTCTACATCTCCAGGATCCCTCATTGACTCTCTCAGGCTCATGTGTGTGGGATTAGAGTGTACCTCCCACTAGACACTGAGAGAGTTCCTAGGAGAGTAGGGGGCAGGGCCGGCCCCCTCACTGCCGTCTCTGCTGGATCTCTACCTGGATCCTCTGCTCCAAGGGATCTCCTGGTGGTAGGAAGGCCCAAAGCCCTGTCCATTGCCTTCAGGACCAAGGGCCTACACATGGCTTCTCTGCCTCCAGAGACTTTCTGGTCAGCCTTCCTCACTGGAAAAAAAGAGGGGATGGGCTTAGCTCTGAGATTTAACCTAGAGATGTTTGGGTCCCTCTCCTCAGAATGTTCCCAGACTCTTTCCTGTAACCTCATGCTCCCCATCCCATGAGTGGGATTACAGGAAGTATAAGCAACTACTAACAGTGAATTTCTTCAAATGAATTTTCTAATATGTCAGGCTCTAGAATAAGCACAACAACGTCCATACAAATAAAATTTTAGTTTTCCGGAAAGCTGAGACATGGGCAGTCAGGGAAAAAGCTACCAAAATGGTAGATGCTGGAACTCAGATTTCGAGAATTCTGGGGATTCACAGAGTCAGGCATCTGCACTGTACATTTTACAAATGGGGCTCAACCTGGGTAAAGGTTTGGAGTCAGGAGATAAAACATCATTTGTGGTAGAGAGTAAGACAGCTATTTAGTTTGGATTATTGAATAAAGGGTGAATTGTGCAATTAATCTGGATAGAAATGAGGAGCTAGATGATAAAGGTTTTAAATGACAGAGTGGTTTGTATTTTATCTTAAATGTAAAAAGAGACAGAATTTCCTCCATGAAATTGTCAATAAACGTTTATTAATCACCTTTCAGGTATCTGTCTCTATTTAGGTGAGTTCTAAGTTCAGATCTGTTCAGGAAGGAAAAGCCCAGAGACCCTCAGTGCTTGACCGTCAATTTCATCTGAAATATAGATACTTTCTGAGGGTAGGATGGGGGATTGCCCTGTTAAGCACTGTTCCAGTAAGATGAAGGTCTTTTCCAAATTACCTCCTAAGAAATAAGGAAGGAGGAAGATTTTATGAAGAAAGAATCAGGAAGCAGGAATCAGAACTCTAATGCTATTATGTCAGGAAGAGGCTGAAATGAATATTCGGGGCTGAGGTTCTTGCAGCCAAACTGGTTTGGGTCAGTTAAACATCTTCCTGGTCCCAGCATCCCATCACCAGAACTAGACAGTCCAAAGGCGGATACTGCTGAGCAGAGCAAAGAAGCTTCCATATCTAGAAATGTATTCACCAGAGGTTGTGTGTGTGTGTGAATGTCCCCTATATTCCCTGGGATTGACATCTCACACACAACACCCACAGCCAGGGAAGGATAATCTTCCCTAACATTCTCTGTACCGTGTGTAGTTCTTCACAAAATGTATTCCCCTGACTTTTTGGTCATGCTTCCCACATTAAGAATCCTGTAGGGATCCTGTGATGATCCAGCCTCCAGCCTCCTCGTCTGTGGTCCCAGGACAGAGTCCCCATCTGTGGCAATGCCAGTTGTAACATTGGCAAGTGGAGAACCTCGTAGCAGCAGGAGGTAGGACAGTCCCCAAACTCCTGATCAATGAAAGGTCTTCTGTGCCTCCTGGGGTCCCAGCCCTGCTCAGTGGCAGTGGGTCTGGGACAGATTCCACTTTCCCTAATCAGTGCTAGAGCGGCAGAGCTTGCAGACAATGACTGTTCTTGGTAGCTCTCCCAGAGAGCTGGGGCCCTGAACAAAACCTCAGCCTCTCAGTTCTGGGGAGGAGGTGCTTCTGCCCAGGTCACAGGCAGAAACAATCTCTTTGTGGGGAGGCTAAATCCTATTCTTCTAATAGGAGCCAGCTGTGTCACTTCTCTTGTGGGAGAGAAGGAAAAGTTAGGGGAATTGTAAACCAAAGAGAAAGGGAGTGTTTTTGGTTTTACATTCAAATCTTAGATTAAAAACCTGCCAGGCATGCGATCAGTAAAGCTTGGTGGGTCAGAGCTTGAGTTTTTCCTTTCCTGAGCATTGTTATGCCTCAGTTTCCCCGAATTATTATGCCCTGGGTAAAATTATTATAGCCTCACCCTTTTTTCCTTGCCACTAGGCCTGGGGGAATTGAGGCCCTGAAATGCCATTGAGTCATAAAGCTCCAGGTGCCTTATCTCAATCCTTGCTGGGATAATTCCCCCTCCTTTGGAGTATTGCCCCTCGCCTTGCTGCCTCCTGCCCTCCGCCTTTTTATCTTGACTCTCATCTTGTCAGGACTAAGTGAAGAAGAAATCTCTATATTATTAGTAAGGTCATTTCAAATCATTGTAAGGACGTGACTTTCCCCATGTGAACCTAATCTCATGAGAACCATGTGAGCCCAATCTCTAGTTGATTGACTTTCCGCATATGAACTTAATTCCCATGCAAACCATGTGAACCCAATTGAGGTAGGACGTGATGCCCCCTGTGAGAACCTGACCGTTCTTTAACCCATAAGAACATATGTTTTAGCTCCTTCTCTCATGAGAATTTGACCAGTTTTTAACCTATAAGCTGGGAACATACCACATGTGTTTTAGCTCCAAATACGTGATTGCAGGAACTCGCCCCTCCTGCAGAGTTCCTGTCTTATATGAGGTCTTTATTTGTCTCAAAGCCTTCTTTGTCCTGTTTCCTATAAAAAGCAGGTAAAGCATTCTCCATTTTGAAACCTCACCTACAGAGATGATGATCTGCCTAGAATTTTCCTGTTCGGGACTAAAAGGCTGAAAATTCCGGGGTTTCCCAGCCACTGCCAGTAAATTAGAGTCGGAGCTCCCCTGAGTGGTGATGTATTCTCTCTCTCTCTCTCTCTCTCTCTCTCTCTGCTATTTTAATCATAATTCTCATTATTCTTTGTATTTTATATATTATTTGCTGTGTGAGTTGTTGTTGTAAGCATTCTATTCTGTGTATTGTATAATTAAATTTTACTTTCACTTTGATTGAGTCCGAGAGCATCATTTATAGGAGCAGATTTGAACTTTTCCCTAAAATCCCATAATAAAATTGGCATCATGAACAGGATCCACTATATATAAATGCCTCTCTTTAAGAAAACTAATGAGACCCCCGCCCTGGCTGAGGTCCCGGGGTGGGAAGACACCCTGTTTTCTTCCTTAGTAAAGATCTGGGTCCAAAATATGGGATCTTGTGAAGCCTGGGGCAGCCGAGTGAGAAATGGCAAGCTGCCCCAGTTAGCTGAATGTTTATCTAACATTCCCATAGAGAAAGGGAAAGAGATGAGTGGTATAGTAGAAGAGGTTGGGCTTTGTTAATGGCGTACCACAAGGTATGTCAGGAGCTAGATAAAAAAGGAAGATGAGAAAATTCAAATGGAAAAGGAGTTAGCAGAGCTAAAAGGCAGAATGTCCATGTTGCGATGATAGAACTTCATTCGAGGAGATCAGGCTAGGAATCATCAGCATGTCGCTGAAAAGGCTACAATGAGAGTAGCACAATATAAGTACAGGAATCACTGGGGCAAAGTGAATAAAAAGAAGGTTCATGCCGTGATTGCCTCGGCTAAATCTGATTGGGACCCTGATAAATGGGATGGAGATATTTGGGATGAAGATGATGAGTGATGGGAGGAAGTGATTGAGGAAAATATACCTGATGTGGAAGAAGAAGTAAGACCTATAGTACATAGGAAAGCTGAAAAGGCAGGGAATAATCAACCTAAAATAACAGAAATCACTGAGGATTTTTCTCAAAGGGAGATAAATGATTTACTAAGCAGATTTTCTCAAAGGTCAGGAGGGTCCACTATCTCCTGACTAGTAAGGTTAGCTGATGGAGGAGCAGGTGGTGTCTGGCTGGATCCTAAGGGTTGCTTAAAATTCATTAGTCTTACTTCTAATCCCTTTCTTCAGCAGGATATAAGAGATAACAGCCAATTAGGGTTAAGTGCTTGGGGAAGTAACACTTCCATATTAGAATTAGCTGCCCAATGGTTGAGGACTCAATATCCTGATTCTTCCATGTGGCCTAATGCTCACCATCCTTAGTACACCCTAAAGGATGGATTTCAGAGATTGAAGGAAGAAGTGATGAAAACTGCTGTTCTTGTGGGAGATGCTGACACTTATACTGATACTGGTGTGTTGGAAATGCATAGAGCTCCTATTGTGAAATCTGCACCCCCAGCTTACAAACATTTTATCTTAACCTTGTTGGTGGCATCTTTAGGGAAGTTGCTAGGGACAGTGATAGATAAGCTGTCTCAGCTAGGAGACCTCGGAGAATTCAGAGATGGGGGATCCTAATATTTGGGAGGGGAATCACCCTGGGGAAACAACAGCAATAATAGAATGTCCCGCAAGGAAATGTTCTCTATGCTCCTGAAAGCAAGAGTAAAAAGAGAAGAGATAGATGGGTTCACAACTGCTGATATGTATCAATTATATAAAAAAATAGGCAATAAAGGCTAGATATCTGCTCTGAACGTTACCCCATCAGTGCCGCCCACTTCTACCTCTCTGTACCCCTCTTTAGACCATCTTAAGGGAGAATAGGGTGAAGGCCAAGCTCTGTGTGTCCACACCTTGCATACTGATTATAGGCCCCACATGTCTTTCATAATATACTGGAAAAGTGGCTCAACCACCAAGACCCATGCATTAGTGGACACAGGGGCGGAGGCCACCCTAATTTATGGGAACCCTACTAAATTCAGAAATGGAATACCAATAACTATCTCGGGGCTGGGAGGACACAAAGTAAGGACAAGTGTCATTGTGTATGAAAATTGGAACTTTCCCCAAAAGGGAATATAAGGTTGTAATCGTGCCCATTCCTGAATATATCATAGGGATTGATATATTAAAGGGAATGACCTTACATTTACCTGATGGACAATATCAATTTGCTATAAGGACTTTGCAAATAGCTGTAGTGGTAGGAAAATTGTCAATGCTTCCAGTCTGTTCCTGTTCCCTCAAAGATTGTTAGTCAAAAGCAATATAGGATACCAGGAGGGACAGAAGAGATTACTCAAACTGTAAAGGAATATGTGCAAGCTGGGGTGTTAATTCCTACGACTACTGCTTGGAATAATCCAGTTTGGCCGGTGAGAAAATCTGACGGGTCCTGGAGGATGACAGTGGACTATAGACAATTGAATAAAGTCACCCCTCCCTTATATGCAGCTGTCCCGGATACTATTACTTTAATAGAAGCTGTGCAGTCATATCCCGGTTCCTGGTATGCAGTAATAGATCTAGCTAATGCAGTTTTTACTATTCTTAGAGAACTTAAGCAGTGGGACTAATTTGCATTTACCTAGCAGGGTAGACAGTATACCTTTACCAGACTTCCCCAAGGTTATTTACATAGCCCCACTATTTGTCATCGGATAGTGGCTGAGCACTTGGATGAACTTAATTGGTCTGATGTGAAATTAACCCATTATATTGATGATATTATGATACAAGCCACTACTGCTTAGAGTGCTGAACAACGACTGGTGCAGCTTATAGAACATATGAAAGGGAAAGGATGGGAAATTAATCCTGAAAAAATACAAGGACCTGCCCAGAGTGAAAAGTTTTTAGGGATAATTTGGAATAAAGGCCACAGAGAAATATTACTGAAGGCCAGACTGAAAATATTGGACTTTTCTCCTCCCTGGGATAAGAAAGAAGCACAAAAATTTATAGACTTATTTGGATTTTGGAGGAATCATATTCCCCATTTAGGCCAGATCTTGCAGCCTTTGTACAAGGTCACTAGAAAGAAATATGAATTTGAATGGGAGGACAAGAAGATACAGGCCTTTGAAGAAGCTAAAGCTGCTATCCAGACTGCCTTAGATTTATGGCTTGTAAAGGAGGGACCTGTAGAATTACAGGTATCTATTTTAAATGGATATGCAGATTGGAGTTTATGCCAAAAACGGCAAGGGAAGAATGTTCCTCTAGGATTTTGGTCCCGGAAATTGCCCCCTGCAGGACAAAATTATACTCCTTTTGAACAAAAGTTATTAGCAGCATTTTGGGCATTGGTGGAAACTGAGCATTTAACTTTAAATCATGAAGTAATTTTAAGGCCAGCTATACCCATAATGAGCTGGATTTTGGGGACATCTGACTCCCACAAAATTGGACATGCTCAAGAATCTTCTATAATTAAATGGAAATGGTATTTACAAAATAGAGTAAAAACTGGGTGGCAAGGAATGTCTGCTCTGCATGAGAAGATTTTAGAACTTCCAAACCGGCAGGAATATGTGGAAACACCCAGAATATATGAGCAGTCCCCAGTATCTTGGAATCAAGATTATGATGCCTTAACCAGAGAGCAAAAAGACCACGTCTGGTTTACTGACGGTTCGGCCAAGTACATAGGCTCCAAAAGATATTGGAAAGCAATAGCATATAATCCAGTAAAAAATACTGTTCTAGAGGCTACAGAAGGCCAAAGTAGCCAGTGGGCTGAAATGATGGCTGCTTATCAAGCAATACAGAGTGAAAAAGGAAATCAGTGATTTGTTTACTGACTTATGGGCAGTGGCCAGTGGGCTAGTGGTCTGGATGCCCATGTGGAAAGAACATGACTGGAAGATAAGAGATAAGGAGGTCTGGGGTAAGAAATTGTGGTTACCAATATGGGATTGGTGTCAGAATACTAATGTGTCTGTATTTCATGTAAATGCTCATGTAAAGATGGATTCCGTGGAACGTGAGTATAACGCACGAGCAGATGAACTATCCAAAATACAAGGAAAGGCCCTGCAAGTGATTCCCACTAAGGATGATGACCTAATGTTAGTTAAATGGATCCACACCACTGCGGGACATGTGGGCGCACTTGCTTCTTACAGGTGGGCATTAGATAGGTGAATCAATCTTCCTCTTCACTTATTTAAACATATATCTCAGGAGTGTCCCCAGTGCCAGCTCTTTAGTCAGCGCCCTTTACCCAGGAGGGTGACTGGGGAACTGGCTCGGGGTACACTACCTGCTCAAATCTGGCAAATTGATTATATAGGCCCATTGCCTATGAATCAAGGGTGCCAATATGCCTGTACTAGTGCGCATACCTACTCTGGGATACTTACTGCTTGTCCATATAAGAAAGCTACGCAAAAGAACACTTGTAAAACCTTAGACATTGTTTCATTATATTATGACGCCCCATGCAAATCCTGAGTGATAATGGCACTCATTTTAAAGGAAAAGAAATTGAACTATATTGTAATTATAATAATATTGAATGGATTTATCATATTTCTTATTATCCTCAAGCAGCAGGACTTTTAGAAAGAATGAATGGATTATTGAAGGAAAAATGAAAGAAATTAAGTGATAATAATGATTTGAGAAAATGGAAAGAAAATGTATTTGAAGCTCTAAAACAACTAAATAATAGACCCCTAGCTGATGCAGAAGATACTCCTCTCTCCAGGATGATGACTCCTAATTTACAAATAAGAAAGATATCATCTCTTCCCACTATTCAATGGTGGATTCTAAATAAGAATGCTAGGCAACGTTGGTGAGCTTCATTAGGATCCGCAGGGTATGATTTATATATAATTCATGATGTGAATATTTCTCCTCCAGGCCAACAATTATGTCATACTGGTATTGATTTTAAATTATCCTCTGGATATTATGGACAATTATGGGCACGGACCTCAGGAATGTTGATGCATCCTCGCAAACATTCACCCAGGGACTGGTCTGCTGATTACCTGCCTGACTCTCCATACAACACTCTGATGCCTTTATATTGGGATAACAAAACTCAGAGGTTTCAAGATGGATTTATGTGTCCCAATACACCCCTGTGTCAAATAGGAACCTGGATTTTACCTGACGGATCTTCCTTTTGGTGACTTCAAGACCTGTGTTTAGAATCTTTAGATCTAATCAAACCAATGGGACTATTACAGTTATACCTAAGGCTAACATAACACTATTATGTTGTTTTTCTTATCTCAATTTTATTACTTTTCCTACACATAGAAATACTGTTGTATCTGCTATGATGTCATGTAATTTTACTGTTACTCAAAGTACATATTTCAATTATTCCTTCCCACCACATAATAATCAATATTTTATGTGTCAAAATGGATCTACAATTTATATTTCTAAAGAAAGAACTGGAAGACCATATTGGAATTTTATGAAAATGGTATGGGATAAAGACCCTGAAAAACATCCTCCATCCATTGTAAGAATTCCTAAAATTTGTACCAATACTTCCACTTCACAACACAAAATAGTATTCCACTATAATGTTACTTTTCCTCCCTTGTCCTTATGCAACAGAAGGAGAAGAGCTTGGTATGATACTTTGCTTGATGGGGCAGGAACTGGTTTGGATATAGTTAATTCCATAGATCTTGAGACCTTGGCCAGCAGACTGCGCAGTGCTGTATCTCAGCCTTAACTGTTAATGCACAATGGTTACCCACAACGATCCTACCACACCAAAATCCTTTAAACTACCAAGGCCAATTTCTGCATGTATTCGATGACAGTACATTAGCCAATTTACACCTGGCTAACAATGTTACCCAATTATTCAGTTGGACTAAATGTTCTCTCCAAAATATGTATACCTTGATCCAAAAAGAGAATGCTCAACGTCTCCTACAAGAAGGAGACACACGTATATGGGATCAAATATTCCCCCAACATAACATGTGGAGAAAGCTTAAACCTGAGAGTGCACAGCGCACCCCTCACTGGTGCACGGGAGCTATTGTATATTACCAAGTGCATGATGGACTGTTATGTGTCAATTTCATGCTATTCCTTTTGTCCTGCATGATTATTTTGTAACCTCACATACAAAGTAACTACAGGTCGTAATAATGTAACTCACACCTGAGCTGACTGTGTACCCACCGATAAGGACAGAATATGTGGGATGATGACCCGGCAGGTGCAGCCCTGCCTTCTTCCACGTTCTTCTAATCTTTGTGATCTAACTCTCTATCCTTTAAATAATTTTTCTATGCTCTATGAAGTTTCTGCCCAACATATATGTCCTGTATCTAATAATGATACTCAGATTCCTCCTTATTCTGGCTGTTTAATTAATGTTTCCTTCTTACACTGGCAGGGTGATGATTTCTATTTTTCCTCTGACACTGATGTGATACAGAATGTGACGTAGGCACCCAAATTGTTACCTCTTCCCCATACCTCTTTGTCTTTGCAACCTTTGATTAATATTCTGAATCAATCTCATGTCCTGAAGCGACTATTACAGTCTCATCAGCGCGCCTTGAATGAACATCGAATCCAGACTCATATAGTGGCAGGACAGCTGCTCGAGGCCTCACATTTAGTTACTTCTGATACTAATCATCATTGGTTTGATTTTTTATTTAAATCTAAAAGTGCTACCTCATATTTTAATAGTTTAGCTATTCCCATATTATTATTGTCAATCTTTTTATTATCCTTATGTATATATAACTGTTATATGTATTCTAAAATGAAAAGTATTTATTCTAATTTCACCTCCCTAGTCATGGCCTCTTATGCTTCTCATGAACTTAAGGCCAAATGAATAAGAAATGCCTTCTTATTAGTAAGTTCATTTCAAACCATTTCAAGAACACGACTCCATGGGAACCTAGTCTTTCTTTAACCCTATGAGATCGGGAACATGCCACATGTGTTTGGCTTCACTTCCACAATCCCAGGAACTAGCCACTCCGTGGGACACAATGGATGTCAGGGAGGGTTGGGCCCCTCCCTAACATCTACATTAATCTAGTCATGTCTTGGAAGTCCATCTGGCATTTCCTTCTCCTATACCTAACTTTCTACATGTAAGCAAGTTGGCTCTGTGCCGACTTTGTTTTCAAGCACTATAAATTCAGGGCAGTTTTAATTGTAGTTGGAACCTCAGCCATGGAGATAATCTTTCTGCCTGGGATCTCTCCCCGTTCAGGACTCAAAGGCTGTTTATTCGGGGTTCCCTAGCCTGCTACAACTTAAGAACTGCAACTTAGAGACAGTGTTCCTCCGGACTATTCTAATCATAGTTCTCCTTTTTCTTTGTCTTTTATGTATTATTTACTGTATTGGTTGTTATTGTAGGCAATCTATTCCGTGTATTGTATAATTAAATTTTACTTTCTTTTTAACTGAGTCAGAAAGTGTCATTTATAGGAGCAAATCCGAACCTTTCCTTAATTAACATAACAGACCCTTAGGACTCCATCATTTGAAACATAGATACTTTCTGAATCTGGGGTAGGGAGACTGCCCTTTTAATGTTTGTTTCAATAAAATGGAGATCTTTTTTAAATTGTCTCCCAAGGAAGAAGAAATGAGAAAGATTGAAGGAGGAAGCAAGAAGCAGAACTCTAATGGTCCCATCCCAAGAAGAGGCTGAAATGAACATCTGGGACTGAGGCTCTTGCAGCCAAGCTGGTTTTCATCAGGTGAACACCTGTTTCCTGGTCCCAGCATCTCATCTCCTAGAACTAGACAGTCCAAAAGCTGATACTGCTTAGCAGAGCAAAGAAGCTTCCTTGCCTAGAAATGTATTCGATAGAAGTTGTGTGTATGTGTGTGATTGTCTACTGTATTGGCTGGGATTGACATCTCACACACAACACCCACAGTCAGGGAAGGGTAATCTTACCTGACATTCTCTGTACTGTATGTAGTTCTTCACAAAATTTATTCCACTGTCTTTTTTGTCCTGTTTCCCACATCAAGAATACTGTGCGGGTCATGCGATTGATCCAGCCTCCCTGTCTGTGGTCCCAGGACACAGAATCCCCATCAGTGGCAATGGCAGTTGTAACATTGGCAAGTTCCCTGGTACCAGCAGGAACTAGGACAGTCACTGATCAGTGAAATCTTATGTGTGCATTCTGGAGGTTTTGCTCACCTCAGTGACGGTGGGCACATCCTCCACAGCTAACAAACCCACTCATTTTATAGCGACCTTACACAATTTGGCTTTCATATGGCTGATCATATATAATCATATATCATATTTGCTCAAGAAGATGTTCACAATAAACTTGTTAGGGTAACAACTGAGGAGATTTTAGAAATCTAATTCTCAATCACTTTTTCCTTTTCTCCAAGTAAAAATTTTTTTTCTTTATGTTTTGAGCTGCCACACTTGGATGCTTCATTGTTTAACATACCAAAGAGGATCTCTAAAACTTGAATTGCTATTTTCAGAGCAATTTCACAGTATCCCATTTCAAAAGGATTCAATTTTCCAATGACACCATTTCCTCCTCCTCTCAGTAGTGTTCCTTATATAATGCTTTCCCAGAAATTATAATGTAAGAAAATATAGGAGCACAATAATGACATTCATAATATCTAGAATTCAAAATGTGAAATACTCTATTGAGTATGATCTTAAGTGAAGTAGACTGGAATGGATTAGACAGTAGGAAGGGGGATATTTTCAAAAGGTGATGACTTTTAATAGAGGTGATTTGTTCCACTGGCTGGGGCTCTCTAACAAAATTAGTTCCTTTGTGTATTTCTTCATCATTTTGGGTAAAGTGAATGTGCTTTTTCTTGATCACTGTGTTCCATGACCTCTGACTACAGGAGAATCCTTGGAAAACTCTTGATGTGTAAAAAAGTGGGTTCTGATAATAGAGATTTAGTTCTGGATGAGCTATTCATTTTCCAAGTACTGAACTCTCACCTCTGTCATTTACTAAATTTGTTGTCTTAGAGAGGTAGATTAAACTGTGATTTTTTTAGTTGTTTCATCTGCAAAAATCTGATCAAGTGATGGTGACTCAGTATCCTTTTAAATGGAGTAACTCTGCCTCCTTCATTTGTTCATCAAGCTACTTTCCGCCTCTCTCTGCAAAGAGAGGCTTTTTTTGGAGAGGGCAAGATAGCAATCTCCCGGGTAGAAGGCAGGCCCATAAAACTTGTGGAACTTCATGGTATTACATATCATTATTTACCCTTAGAAAGGACAATATTCCCATATATTTCTGCTTTGGTATGGAGCCCATGGAGCCCAAATTATCACCCCTAGCCTCTCATGTAATTATAATTCTGGTGAAAGTGAAATTTCTTTGTTTTTTTTAACTTAAAGAAATCATATAACCAGAGGGTCTCTCCTGTTTCTGTGTCCTCTGTCTCTCCCTTTCTGTCTCTGTCTCTCTCTGTATCTCTCCCTCCAAACCTGAAGCAGTAGCAGAGCTAGAAAGCTGAGTAGGTCTGTGTCATTGGGGAAAACTGTGCCATTGGCCATAGGGGAAAAGAAATATTCCTGAGACTGATTGTGTAGTTCAACCCTCTATGGTAAGATATCCCTGGGAGGAGCTGTTGTAAGTCTCCGAGTTTTAGAGACAAGAGAGCTCTGTAACTGGAAGCCTAGAACCTTCCCCACCGTGGGACCAATTCACATGCCCTTCCCTGCTGCAAGGAGTCCTGGGTTCTGCCTTTGAAAGCATCAGCCCTGGACAGCACAGAGCATGAACATGTGCTGCCGGCTCAGCTCCTTTGTCTCCTCTGGCTCCCAAGGAAGGAAGTCAGCTCATGCAGAGGGATCATGGGATCATTCTTGTGATTTCATTCTCCCTGCAGAGCATATTTGCCAGATTAGGAAATATTCATGTTTAGGAGAATGTTCTTTCTTTCTTTTCTTTTCTTTTCTTCTTCTTCTTCTTCTTCTTCTTTTTTTTTTTTTTTTTTTTTTTTTTTTTTTTGCTGAGGCAATTGGGATTAAGTAACTTGCCCAAGTTTACACAGCTAAGAGGTGTTAAGTGTCTGAGACTAGATTTGAACTCAGGTCCTCCTGTCCTGGTGTTCTCTCCACTGTGCCACCTAGATGCCCCCAGGAGAATGTTCTTTATTTGCAGCCCCTTATATGACTTCAACTGCTTTTACTTGAGAGTCATTAAAGTTTGGCTAACTTTTGTTTTTTTCTTTTTCTGTGTAGATGCCAAAGGAGTCCTGGTGCTGACCCAGGCTGTGGCCCCCTGCCTGTGTCTCCAGGAGACAAAGTCACCTCTCAGCTGTGGTCCAGTGAGGGCTTGAATAACTCTTTATTGTGAAAGAATAAGTTTCTTACATTCCTAAGGCTTTTGGCCTCGTCTGGGGTCGCGGCTCACCTGAGTGGCAGTGGGTCTGGGACAGATTGTTCTCTCCCCACGAGCAGCCTAAAGCCTGAGCATGCTGGGGATGCTTATTTTCTGTAGGATGATAGAAGGGTCCCATTGCATTACAGTCTTAAACCAAACCTTCCCAGGACAGCTCAGGTGCATCAGTCTGGGCCAATAGCTGCTTTGTCCAAAGTCAGCAAGACGGAAAACTCCTTCCTCTTTGTTCGTACAGGCCTTAGCTGGGCTCAGCCCACTATGTCTCCTGTCATACTTTCTCATTTCAGCCCAGCCAGCCTGACATTTCTAGCTTTACACAACAGAAAATTGGATGGATTGGATTTGTCTCTAAAGCTCAGACTTACAGCAGCTGCTCCCAAGTTTATTTTATCATAGAAGGTTGAACTACACAGACTTCTCTCCTTAGACTCATGTTCATATGTCCTTGGACATGTGATCCAGGATGTTTAGGGAGAAAACATCTAGTAGAGTAACCATTTCTGATCCGCTAGAAGTGATTTATGCTACGAGGGAAGAACTCCTTTTGTTCATTCTTCTTTCAAGGGCACTAATGTAGGAAAGGCCTTTTTCCAGTTTTAGAGCAAACAAGGTCAGATTAAAACAAAACAAAACAAAACAAAACAAAACAAAACAAAACAAAAAAAAAACAAAAAAAAAAACTTGGGCACATCCCACACAACACTCTCCGGAGGTATTTTCCTTGTCATCTGAAGAATTCTAAATTTGAAGCGGCATCATGTAGGCCCTAGTGGGTGTTTTGTTAGTGTCTGGACTAGGAAACAAACCACACTGGAGGATCCGCCTTTTAATGGGAACGTGTAAGTGTGTATTTCTCACCCCCAGAATAAGCAAATAAGACATGACAATGATGGGACGTCCATTATGGGTTCATTGTTTCTCTGATGGGATGACATGATTTCTTGTGCAGAAGGGTTAGCTTACGCATGGAGCCCCAGTGACCTAATACTGTGCTTGAGAATCAGGAATATGGAGACATTCCCTTTTGTGCCACCAGGAATCTCAGCCACTCCTTTGTACTGGAAAGAAGAAGGAACAGGTTCATGTACCAAAGTCTTTTGACTGTTTTTTCACTTCATGAAGAAAGAACACCTGGGTTAGGGGACAGTGTCAAATTAGAGCCCTGTCACATACTGAACGAAGGTCTCTGGGGTCCTGAGAGAACTTTGGCTTCTGCATTCTACCAGGACAGGTGAGAGGAAGTTTGTTCTTTGGCATTACTGCACAGAACTGGAGAAGAACTTCCCCCAAAAGAACTTAGGCTTGAACACAGAAACATGAATCACAGGATTGAACACAGAAAATTCTGTCATACTTGTTTTCTCCCTATCTCCCCACATCAATTCTCCCTGGACCCTGCCTTGTCTCTGTATCTGAGGTTTACCATAATCTGTAGGAACCTTATCATAACCTTTCAGGTACAAGTTTAGAATGGCTTGAACACAGTAACTAATACAACCACTAGGTTCTGTTGGTTGCTCAGGGAAGACTCGGACCTCTGTGTGAGAGCTGCTCAGTATATTTCTCAGGACTCCTTTCCATTTTTGGTGTCCCATCTGTCCCCCCAACTCTCACCCACACGTGGCTCCACGAAGCTGTAGCATGTTCAGCACTCTCCACTGTGTTGACAAACCACTCAGTCCAACTGATTAATATGAAATCCACTGCTCACTTAGGAGGATGTTTGTTTGAATAATTAAAGACTGCCTTGGAAGAATAGGTCTTCTTATTGGTTGTTCAGGCAGGTGCTGTGGAGAGCTTAGGGCTTGGTTAGACAAGAAAAATGCTGATCCAAACCACTGACAGTCAACTTAACCTTTTTTTTTTTTTTTTTTTTTTTTTTGTGATTCAGTCTGATGACTTCTGAAGAGAGAGAGACTGATAACTTTGAGCAACCTAGCTTCATTTAAATTACCCCTTTAGCTGAAAGGTATGACCCACACAATTTTTCCTTTACTCTCTAATGTTTCATTATTTTATTATTGACATGGCCATTGACACTAGGAAACAGTAGTTCTCCCTTTCTTCCCAAACCTTTCATACATGGAGTCATTTCTTATATAAATTGTTGAAGTTTTGAATGCTGTGGATAAAATCATTCCGCGCCACTGTGCTTTTCAGAGATACAGAACTAGATGATGAAGCTGACACCTGCATTTCCAGTCCTAGCTCATTGTCTGGGAAACTCTGAAGGAAAAAGCATTAGAAATAGAAAGAGGAATTAGTCTGCGTACTGAAGTGAAAGTCTGCAGAGCCACTGTGGTCACTTCATTGCCGTGTCTGTGCCATCTGGAGAGTCTACCAGAACCCCGCCAGAAAATGGAACGCCTTCCTTCTGAATTGTCTTAGGAAGATTCTGAGGATCATCTGAGAAGATAGAGTAATGAGCTCCTTTCTTGGGCCGAACTGGCAACACTCTCACTGAATTGCAGAGGACACAACCCAATGGGTGGGCCATGTTGTTTGAATGACAAAAATACACTTGTTTAAACACTATTTTAGGGAAAACTCATACAAGACAAGTGCTTAAATTGAGATCTGAAGAAAAAATATAAGGACATTCACAAAGTATCTTTTTAGAAATTTGTTATCAATGATGACACATGGGAGACACTGGTCCCAGACGTCTCAGCAGAGTATACCTGGAAAAAAGAAAATGCTGTAATTCATGACAGACACAGAATTTCAGTAGCTCAATGGAAACGTGAGATATAAAAATTTAGAGACATCTCTCTTCTAAATGTTGATATCGACCATTTGTGCCTTATTTGTTATAGAGCCTTCTGAGATCATATTGGTCTGATCATCCCTGCAGGATATAGTGCATGTTGTACATCCCACCATATAGATGTCATTTTTGTTCCTTTCCATTACAAAGGGCAATCAAAAATTTCATCCAAGAGAATGACAACAATGAGATAACATAGCAAATTTGTGGGTTGAAGTCAAAGTAGTTATTAGGGAAATTGTATATGTCTAGATGCCTACTTGCATTAAATAGAGATAGAGAAGACCAATGAATTGGGCTTGCACTAAAAAAGCTAGAAAAAGAACAAATTCAAACCCTCCAATTAAACACCAAGTTGAAAATTGCGAAAATAATAGGGGATTTTAATAAAGTTGAAAGTAAGAAAACTATTGAATTAATAAACACAACTAAGAGTTGGCTTTATGAAAAAAAATCAATAAAATAGATGGAGCTTTAGTTAATTTGATTAGAAAAAGAAAAGAAGAAAATCAAATTATTAGTCTCAAAAATGAAAAGGGAGAACTCTCCACCAATGAAGAAGGAATGAGAGCAATTGTTAAGAGTTCAAAATGTTGGAGTTTGTTCTCAGAGGACAGCCGGTTTAGAGGCTTAGAGCCCTTCGGATGTCTCCAAATCCAAAGGTTCTGTCCTTCAGCCTCTGCCTCTGCCTTCTTCTGCCTCCAACAGAGATGGAAGATCTCTCTTATCTCCTTCTGGGGAGCCCAGCACCAACTTGCCGCGGAGAGAGGGCTTCTGGCGTAGCTCCACTGAAATCCCAAAAGTGTTCTCTGCAGCAGAGTCGTTTCTCTCGAGTCTAGCGCGATCAGCCAGCCAAGAGGAAAATATATATTCTGGAATGGCTGTCTCGCCTTATATGTGAACCTTCTGAGAGAATGGGATTATGGGTTTTCTCCCATAGTGCTCTCTGGCCCAAAGAGCTTTAAGGTGTGGACTTTGAGTAAAGGTGGGAACACAAGCCTTGTCTTGATTAGTTCTACTTAGTACCTTGTTTCAGGTTCTGGCCAAAACAACTTCTTGTAAGATTAGATCAACTCTAATTACTTAGCAGTTAGTAAGGATTCCAACAAGCAATAATGAAAAGTTATTTTTGCCCAACTATATGCCAATTGATCTGATAATCTATGTAAAATGGAGGAATAATTATAAAATAGAAA